>NW_028258339.1:152933-305866 GCF_053883595.1 Heterocephalus glaber | reverse complement strand
AATACCAGATTTTATTTAATAAGGAAGAATTAATGTTGTAGGATATAGCCAGAAGAGAAGGAGAAGTTGAAGCTATGGGAGATAGCATATAATTAATAGATCAAAATCCCAGAGGTGATAGATACCCATGGGGTGCAGGTTGAAGGGGCACCATATGACTGGCATAATTTGAATTGCTGGGTATATCATGGTAAGCAAAAACAGACAAGTTGTCTGTATCTTCATGGAGTTTCCTGTCTTGTAAAGAAGACAGACCTTAATCTCAGACCCAAATATTGTGAACTTGCCACTTTGAGAGATTCAATGGCGGGCAAGTACATGGTGAGGCAGGTATGTAGTCGTGGTTACTCAGGACGCTGAGGCAGGAGAATTGCTTCAGCCCAAGAGTTCAAGACTGCCCTGGGCAACTTAGTAAGTACCTGTATCTAAAAGTAAAAAATAGGCCTAAGATTTAGCCCAGTGGTTCCAGCGCCTGCCTCGCAAACACAAGGTCCCGAGTTCTATTCCCAGTACCCCCCCCCATAAATAAAAATAAAAAATAAAGAGGAATTTACCTAGTGAGAGAGATAAAAGAAGGAGGAAATGATGATGGAGACAAAAAGAAGACATTCATTCTTAACTGAGTGGATTAAGGATGGCTGGGGGCGGGAGGGGGGGTGTTATTGGAAGAGGAAACAGCATGGGGGGATTATTGGAAGAGGAAACAGCATGAACAAAGGCACTGTTGCTCTGTTTTTAAATTTTATTTCACTTAAAATATTTCTATTGTTATATCTTCAAGTTTACTAATCTTTAGCAATTAATTCCACCCAGTATATTTTCATCTGAAATATTACTGTTTTTATCTCTAGGCATATGATTTGAACCTTCTTATATATATATCTCATGTCTTAGTACTAGTGTGACCATTTTTCCTCTAGTTTTTTCGAGATATGGAATATAGTTATAATTTTTAATGTACTTATCTGTTAAATATAACATCTATGTAAGTTTTTGGTCAGTTTGTATTGATTAAATTTTCTTCTTATGATGGGCCACATTTTTCTACTTATTCACATTTCTTATTATTGGATGCCAGGCATTATGAATTTTACCCTTTGGTATAAATTTTTGGTAAAGTTTTGCCTTTTGGTGCTAGATATTCTTGTATTCTTCAGCTTTGTTGTGAAATGCACTTATTTGGAAACAGATTTTTTTGAGTTCTTGCTCTTCAGCTTTGTTACACAGGACCATAGCATAGTTTTGCCTAAAGTTTATTAGCCCTGACCACTGAGGCAAGGCCCATCTGAATACTCTATGCCACATGAATTATGAGGTTTTCTTTTTCAGCTGATGAAAACGGGCATAGTCCTCATACGTGCTTGAGTTTCTGGAACTTGTTCCCTGCAATCCTTTTGACACTTGTTTCGCCTAATCATCTAAAGTGGTTCTTTCCTCAGCCTCTGATAATTCCCTTCTATGAATTCACTGATCATTACTCTATGGAATACTTAATGGCAATCCTTAAAAAAATCTCCAGAGTTCTCCTTGTGTAGCTCTATTTAGGTACTTTGTATACTTAAGCAAACTTAATCTTTTAGTCTCTCATCTTTGGCACTTCACTCAGGGAATGTTCTGGACTACATTCTACTTCATTGCTCCATGAACTGGAACCTCTCAAACAATAAGGGGTCATTTGGTTTATTCCTATCTTTCAAGGGTCACTGTTTTTCATTGCCTAATGTCCAATGTCTTGAAAGCATCAATGTTTCATATTTTTAGTATGCCAGGTTGGAGGGCAAATCCAGTAGTGGTACCCTGTTAGAGAATTCTTTTCTTTTGCACTTGTATGACCTGTCTACTGCCAAGTATCAGATAATGCGACAATTGTATCAGTGACAGTAGTTTGTTTTGTTTGGGGTTTTTTTTGGCAGATGAGAAGAGCCCGAGAACTAGAAATTAAGTCAAAATC
Organism: Heterocephalus glaber; assembly: GCF_053883595.1. Taxonomy (NCBI): domain Eukaryota; kingdom Metazoa; phylum Chordata; class Mammalia; order Rodentia; family Bathyergidae; genus Heterocephalus; species Heterocephalus glaber. The sequence goes on along the minus strand of NW_028258339.1, from coordinate 303,915 downwards.
AGGGATTTGAGGAAGAATTTGAATCAAAGGGTATGTGGCAACATGAGAAACTTATGAGTATAAAGGCAAGTTAGAAAGACAGGTTGACTTCCCTTCAAAGGATATAAGCTGTTTAAGGCTTGAGATAGACACAAGATTATTTCTCTCCCATAGACATTCCAAGAGTACAGTAAGTGTCAGAATAATTGTGTTCTAATCGCAGATACTATTCTACATGAAGATGAAAGTCTCATAGGACAGGCAGGTCATGGTGTGGATTACATGAGTTGCACCCTAATTTCAGAGATTATAAATCACCCCAAAAGACCACAAAGGTAAGAGAAGAGCATTGTGAAGAGCATATGTGAAGAGCGTATGTGAAGAGCATATGTGAAGAGCATTGAAGAATCTTTAGCTAAGGTTCAAATCTTCACCACTAATCTGTAGAGACGAACCTTGAGATAGTGATCATGGATGATCTTTTAACCAGAATTTAAATGTTACTCATTATTAAATAAATAGTGAAGTGCCATTAGCTCAATGGTTCTGCCACCTGCCTCATAAGCGCAAGGTCCCGAGTTCAATCCCTGGTATAAAGAAAATATATAGTGAAGAGAATCCATAAGAATGTAGTCAATGTAGAAAATTCTTTAGGGACAAGTTAACCTCAGTCAAGCATCAGAAGATGCCTGAATACACAAAATTTCAAATGTCCTTTCTTTCTTCTATAGGTGATTTCCATAGATCCTTCTTCACATGGCTTGGGTGAGGTAGTCACATGCCCCTTTTCTTAAGGGAGAAAATACTGAGAAAGTGTAGTTTTTTAAAACCCTAAGTGCACATTTCTGAATTGCTTTCCAGAAAAAGGAATATTTATTTCACTGTTGGATAGCAAAGGACATGCCTAGCATTTAAAAAAGTGGAAAAGAAAGTAATGGTGTACATTTTTTCCTTGATCAAGAATTTACAAACAAAAATAAGAGACATCACCAACTAAAAATATAAACTACTTGCAACAGATACTTGTAATGTTAACATCCTTAACATACAAGCCCTTTCACAGTAGGACAAATGACTAATAAACACAAAGAGGATATTTCCCTTCATTAATAATAAAGGAAATATAATTTAAATCAATTAATATTATTTTGTCTTTCAAACTGGAAAATATAGTTTTATTTTTATTTTTAAAATTAATTACTGGGTACATTTTAGGTATACAATATAATGACATTCATCATTGGAAATTTGTACCTTTACATAATCTTTGCTCTTGTATTATCCCTATTCCCCTGCCCTCCCTTCAACCCTTCCACAACTTCCTATTCACAAAGACCTTGTTTCAATTGTTTCATTTCTCATATTCCATTCCCTTCTTTCCTTTCCCCAATCCCTCCTACTTCCCCTTCCCTTTGCCCCTTTTCTTCCTATTTCACAATATCTATTAGGCCTTTTGATCCTTATTTACACATTCTCACACCAAAGAAACGATTCGGTATTTACACATTTCTGTCCTATTTATTTCACTGAAGAGTATGGCCTCAATGTGCATCCATTTAGCCATATGTCTCTAAAATCGCATTCTTTATGGATGAGTAGTGCTCCATTTTATTAAAAAAATGACATTTTCAAATCCGGCCTCCAGTTGTTGGGTAATTGGGCTTCTTCCAAGTTTTAGCTATTACAAACTGTGGCACTATGAACACTGGTGCACATATATCGCTGTGGTATGATTCTTCTAATTCTTTTGGGAAGATACTCAGCAAAGAAATAGCTAGGTCAAATGGGACCTCTAAGTCCTACTTCTTTGAGGTATCTCCATATTGATTTCCACAGTGGTTGCACCAGTCTACACTCTCACCAACAGTGGAGCAGGGTTCCTTTTACCCACAGCCCCACCAGCCTTTGTTATTGGTTGATTTTTGTATACCTTTTTAAAAATTAGTTTTATTGGTATATTTTAGGTATACAATATAATGACATTCATCATTGGAAATCTGCACCTCTACATAATTTCTCTTGGTTCTTATTTTTTCCCCATTCCTCTGCCCTTCTTTCCACCCCTCCATCCCTACCTATTTACAAAGACTTTGCTTCCATTTTTTCATTTTCTCATATTAATTCTGTTCCCTTCTTTGCTTTCCTCTACCACTCCCACTTCCCATTCCTGTTCGTCCCTTTTCTTACTATTTCACATTATCTATTATACCTTTTAGTCCTTATTTACACTTTCAGTTTCTCACACTAGAGAAACCATTTGGTATTTACACATGTGTGTCCTATTTATTTCACTTAAGAGTATGGCCTTAATGTGCATCCATTTAGCAATAAATGCCTCTAATTTCTCATTTTTTATGGCTGAGTACTACTCCATTTTATTAAAAATACATATTTTCTTTATCCAGTCTCCAGTTGATGGGCAATTGGGCTGCTTACAAGTTTTAGCTATTACAAATTGTGCTGCAATGAACATGGGTGCACATATATCACTGTAGTATGATTCTTTTAATTCTTTTGGGAAGATACCCAGCAGGAGAATACCTGGGTCAAACGGGACTTCTAGTCCTAGTTCTTTGAGGTATCTCCATACTGATTTCCACAGTGGTTGCACCAGTCTACACTCCCACCAGCAATGGAGCAGGGTTCCTCTTTCCCCACAGCCCCGCCAGCATTTGTTATTGGTTGATTTCATGATAGCAGCCATTCTTTCTGGGGTGAGGTGGATTCTCAGCCTTGGTTTCATTTGCATCTCTTGAATGACCAGTGACGTTGAACATTTTTTCATGTATTTATTTGCTATTTCTACTCTTTTGTCTGAGAAATGACTATTCATTTCAGATGCCCATTTTTGGATTGGGTCTTTAAATTTGGGAGGTCTGATTTTTTGAAGTTCTTTATGGATTCTAGATAGTAGACCTTTGTCTGAGGGACAGCAGGTGAAGATTTTTTCCCACATTGTGGGTTGTCTCTTCACACTGCTGGTGGTTTCTCTTGCTGTGCAGAAGCTTTTTAATAAGAAGAGATCCCACTTATTGACTGTTTGTGCTAGTTTACGGGCAACTGAGATTTTGTTCATAAATTCTTTTCCTACACCGATGTCTTCAAGAGTTCTACCTAACGTCTGTTCCAGCCGGTTCAGCATTTCTATTTTAATATTTAGATTGTTAATCCACTTCAATGTTAGTTTAGTACATGGTGAGAGATTTAAACTTTGGCAAGTTGAAACCCAATTTTTCCAGCACCATTTTTTTTTATGGTAAATTCTTTTATTGGTACATTTTAAGTATACAACACAATTACATTTCTCATTGGGAATTGTACCTTTGCATAATGCATCTTGGTTCTTATTTTTTCTCCATTCCTAGCCCTCCCTTCACGCCCTCAACCCTTCCCTATTTACAAAGACTTTATTTCCATTTTTTCCATTTCTCATCATTTTTCCTTTCCCTTCTTTCCTTTCCCCTACCCCTCCCACTACCTCTACCCCTTTGGACCTTTTCTTCCTATTTTGCATTATCGATTATTCATTCTAATCATTGGTACATTTTAGGTATACAATATAATGACATTCATCATTGGAAATTTGCACCTTTACATAGTCTCTCTTGGTTCTTATTTTTCACCCTTGCCCAGCCCTCCCTTCAACCCCTCCAGTCCTCCCTATTTACAAAGATTTTGTTCCTATTTTTCCATTTTCTCATATTAATCCCATTCCCTTCTATCCTTTCCCCTAGCCCTCCCACTTCCTTCCCCTTTGCCCCTTTTCTTCCAATTTCACATTACCTATTATACATTTTAGTCCTTATTTACACTTTCAGTTTCTTACACCAGAGAAACTATTCAGTATTTACACATGTGTGTCCTATTTATTTCACTTAAGAGTATCGCCTCAATGTGCATCCACTTAGCTATAAATGTCTCTAATTTCTCATTTATTATGGCTGAGTAGTACTCCATTTTATTAAAAAACCACATTTTCTTTATCCAGTCTCCAGTTGATGGGCATTTGGGCTGTTTCTAAGTTTTAGCTATCACAAACTGTGCTGCTATGAACATGGGCGCACATATACCACTGTGGTATGGTTCTTCTAATTCTTTGGGGAAGATCCCCAGCAGTGGAATAGTGGGGTCAAATGGGACTTCCAGTCCTAGTTCTTTGAGGTATCTCCATACTGATTTCCACAGTGGTTGCACCAGTCTACACTCCCACCAGCAGTGGAGCAGGGTTCCTCTTTCCCCACAGCCCTGCCAGCATTTGTAATTGGTTGATTTCATGATAGCAGCCATTCTTTCTGGAGTGAGGTGGAATCTCAGCATTGTTTTCATTTGCATCTCTCGAATGACCAGTGATGTTGAACATTTTTTCATGTATTTATTTGCTATTTCTACTTCTTTGTATGAGAAGTGTCTGTTCATTTCAGATGTCCATTTTCAGATTGGGTCTTTAAATTTGGGAGGTCTGATCATTTTAAGTTCTTTATAGATTTGAGATAGTAGACCTTTGTCTGAGGAAGAGCAGGTGAAGATTTTTTCCCACATTGTGGGTTGTCTCTTCACACTGTCCAGCACCATTTATTAAAGAAAGTATCTTTCCTCCAGTGAGGATGTTTGGCTCCTTTGTTGAAGATGAGGTGGCTGAGTGTGTCTGGAATTGTTTCTGCATCTTCTAATCTGTTCCACTGGTCCTCAGGTCTGTTTCTTTGCCAGTACCATGCTGTTTTTATCACAGTAGCTTTGTAGTATAGTTTCAAGATGGGGGTTGTGATACCCCCTGCCTTGTCTCTGTTGCCTAGAATTGCTTTTGCTATTCGTGGTCTCTTCTTGTTCCAAATGAATTTTTGGATTGTTTTCTCAAGGTCTGTGAAGTATGCTGCTCTGATTTCAATTGGGATAGCATTGAATCTATATAGCAGTTTTGGAAGTATAGCCATTTTCACTATATTAATCCTTCCTACCCAGGAGCAAGGGATGTCTGTCCATTTTCTGATAGCCTCTTCAATCTCTCTTTTCAGAGTGCTATAGTTTTCAGAGAAGAGGTCTTTGATTTCTTTTGTTAGGTTGATTCCTTGGTATTTGCGTTTTTTTGGATGCTATTATGAAAGGAATTGTTTGCCCTGTTTCTCTCTCAGTGAGTCTGTTGTTTGTGTAGAGGAAAGCTATTGATTTTTGTGTGTTGACCTTGTATGCATCTACTCTACTGAATTTGGTTATTAAGTCTGGAAGACTTTTGGTGGAGTTCTTGGGGTCTTCTATATAGAGTATCATGTCATCCACAAATAATGACAATTTGACTTAGTTTCCTATTTTTATTCCTTTTATTTCTTTCTCTTGTCTAAATGCCATGGGTAATGTTTCCAGAACTATACTGAACAAGAGTGGTGATAGTGGACATCCTTGTCTTGTTCCTGATTTTAGTGTGAAGAATTTCAGTTTTTGACCATTTGGTATGATATTGGCTGTCGGTTTTTCATAGATGGCTTTTATCAGATTTTGGTAGAGACTGTCTATTCCAATTTTTTGTAGGTTTTTTTTTTATCATTTTTTGAAATGTTTTTTCTGCACCTATTGAGATGATCATATGCTATTTTTCCTTGGCTCTATTGATATAGTGTATTACATTGATTAATTTGCATGTGTTGAACCATCCCTGCATCCTTGGGATGAATCCCACTTGGTCAGGGTGTATGATCTTCTCGATGATCTTCTGCATTCTATTTGCCAGTATCTTATTAAGGATTTTTGCATCTATGTTCATTAGTGAGATTGGCCTATAATTCTGTTTTTTGGTTGGGTCTTTCTCTGGTTTGGGGATCAAGGTGATGCTTGCTTCCAGGAATGAATTTGGGAGTATTGCTTCCCTTTCAATTTCATTGAAGAGTTTAAAAAGTAGTGGGAGTAGTTCCTCTCTAAATGTCTTGTAGAATTCAGCGGTGAATCCATCAGGACCCAGGCTTTTCTTAGTTGGTAAGTTTGAATTACATTTTCAATTTCATTGATTGATATTGGGTTGTTTAGAATTTTTAGGCCTCCTTAATTTGATTTTGATAATTCATTCGTATCTAGGAATCTGTCCTTTTCTTCTGTATTTTCCATCTTATTGGCATATAGGTTCTGGTAGTAGGTATTGATGATCCTCTGGATTTCTGCTGTGTCCATTTTAATTTCACCCTTTTCATTCCTAATTGCATGGATTTGGGTCTTTTCTTTCCTTTTTTCGATAAGGTTGTCTAAGGGATTGTCAATGTTGTTTATTCTTTCAAAGAACCAATTCTTTGCTGTGTTGATTTTTTGTGTGTGTGGTTCTCTTGGTATCCATTGCATCAATTTCCGCTCTGATCTTTATAATTTCTTCCCTTGTATGACCTTTGGGTTTGTCCTGCCCATCTTTTTGTAGAAGCTTGAGGTTCAGCATTAGGTTGTTTATTTGAGCTTACTCTGTTTTCCTAATGTGTCTATTCACTGCTATGATTTTCTCTCGTAAGTCTCCTTGGTGTCCCATAGATTCTGATATGTTGTATTGGCATTGTCATTTGATTGTAGAAACTGTCTGATTTCTTCTTTAATTTCCTCTGTGACTCATTGGGTTTTCAGAAGTGTGTTGTTCAATTTCCATGTTTTCATGAATTTCTTGCAGTTTCTAGTGTATGTACTGCTGAAGCGAGCACATCTTGCAGTTTCTATTGCTATTGATTTCCAATTTTATGGCATTATGTTCTGATAATATGTAGGGGATTAGTTCACTTCCTTTTCACTTACTTAAACATGCTCTGTGAGATAATATATGGTCTATTTTGGAGAATGACCTGTGTGTAGCTGAAAAAAATGTGTATTCTGATTTTGTGTGGTGGAATGCTCTGTAAGCATCTGTTAAGTTCATTTGTTCAAGAGTTTGAGTTGTAGTATATATCAACTAGACATAAAATAAACAATGAAATACAGATATCCATGAGATTAAAAACTCCATAGAAAGTATTCAATCGTTTGGACCAAGGTGTTGATAGAGTTTCAGATCTAGAAGACAGCACTGCACTTACTGACCATGAAAAGAACGATTTTTTTAAAATAGCAAGAGACTAGGAAAAAATCCAAAAATTGTAAGATGATGCAAAGAAAAATAATATAAGATTGACTGGTGTCAATGAGAAGGCCAGCGACAGCACAAACACCATGAAAAAGCTGCTCAAAGAGGTAATGGCACAAACTTTTCCAAACATGGAAAAAGAACTTGATGTACAAATAAGTGAGGCATAGAAAACTCCAAATATCCATGAACAAAATATGTCCACATCAAGGCATTTAATAATCCAGATTCTAAAAATTCAGTACAATAACAAAATATTAAAAGCTGTTAGAGAAAAGAAACAAATCACATATAAAGGTAAGCCCATTAGAATCACAGCAGCCTTGTAAGCACAAACCCTTAAGGCAAGGAGAGCCTGCAGTGAAGCATTTCAAGCCCTAAAAGAAAACAGCATCCAACCCAGACTGATGTACCCCACAAAACTCCCTTTCAAAATCAACAGAGAAATAAAATACTTCCGTGACAAAGAACAAATGAAGAAATTCCCAACCAAGAAACCAGCTCTATTTAGTGTTCTGAGGGTCATTTTAGAAAGAGATAATGAAAATCACAATTCCAAAAACACCAACAGAAGTAAGCCACCAAGCAAGGCAAGCAATTAAATGGAGGAAAGACATGGAACCAACATAATATGACAAGGATAATCCATTACATAGCTGATATAACCATTAATGTTAATGATCTCAGTACACGAATCCAAAGAAACACACTACAAGAATGGATTAAGAAACAAGATGCAACAATTTGCTGCATATATGAAACACATTTACCTCCAAAAGAAATTCATAGACTGAAAGTTAAAGGATGGAAAATAATATATCATGTGAGAGGAACATGGAAAAAAGCAGGAGTAACTATCCTATTTGCAGACAAAGTGAACTTCAAGCCAAGACTGCTCAAAAGAAAAAGAAGGTCACTACATACTTGTTAAGGGAAAACTTCAAGAAGTAGAGATAACAATTAATATATATGCACCCAGTATTGGTGCAGTCAATTATATAAAACATATTAACAGACATGAAAAATCTAATAAGCACTAACACAGTTGTAATGGGGGAACTTAATACCTCACTGTCACAAATAGACACTTCAACTGGACAAAAAATCAACAAAGAAATATTAGAACTGAACCAAATTTGTTAACAAATGGAACTAGTGGTTGTCTACAGTGTTCCAGTCCAAAACTTCAGAATACACTTTCTTCTCAGCTGCATATGGGATGTTATCCAAAATAAACCATATATAAGCCCATAGAACATGCTTAAGTAAAGGCAAAGGAATTGAAATTATCCCATGCATACTGCAATGAAATTGGAAATCAATGGCAAAAGAAACCACAAAAAATTATAAACACGTGGAAATTAAATAATATCCTCCTGAATAACCAATAGATCATACATGAAATTAAAGGAGAAATTAAACTGTATCTACAATTAAATGATAATACCAGTACAACATACCACAACATCTGGGATGCAATGAAAGCAGTCCCAATAGGGAAATATACAGCAGTGAATGGTCTCATCAGGACAACAGGATGAGCTCAAATAACCTAATGTTGAACCTCAAACTTCTCCAGAAAGAAGTCATGCCCAAAAGTTTGTGTTAGGGAGGAAATTATAAGGATAAGAGGAGAAATTAACACAATTGAGCTTGTATGAGTGAGGAAATTATAAGGATAAGAGCAGTAATTAACAGAGTTGAGACTAAGAAAACAATACAAAGAAAATAATGAATCGAACAGTTGGTTCTTTGAAAATAAAATTGATAAACCTTTAGCCAACCTTATAAAAAAAGGAAAGAAAAGACTCAAATTCATGCAATTAGAAATGAAATCGGTGAAATCATAACAGATCCTACAGAAATCCAGATCATCAATACATACTTCCAGAAGCTATACTGTAATAAGAGGGAAAACACAGAAGAAATGGGCATATTCCTAGATACATATGAGTTACCAAAGTTGAAACAAGAAGATATTAAAATTATAAATAACCCAATATCAGTCTTTGAAATTTAAAATGTAATAGAAAACTTACCAACAAGGAAAAGTTCAGGTCCTGAGGGTTCACTGCTGAATTCTACAAGAAATTTGGAGAAGATCTTAACGCAGTTTTCCTGAAATTCTTTGATGAAATAGGAAAGAGGAGCAGTACTCCCAAAATCATTCATGGAAGCAAGTATTACCCTTATACCAAAACCAGGAAAGGACCCAACTAAAAAGACAGCTAGAGGCCAATCTCCCTAATGAACATAGATGCAAAAGGCCTCAGTAAGATACTGGCAAACAGAATACAGCTAATGATCAAGAGGATTATACACCATGATCAAGTAGGACTCATCCCAGGGATGCAGGGATAGTTCAACATATTCAAATCAATAAATGTAATGCACCATATCAACACAGCCAAAGACAAATCACATGATCATCTCTATAGATGCACAGAAAATATTTGACAAAGTCCAACACCCATTGATTATAAAATCCCTACAGAAAATTGGAATAGATGTTCTTCACCTCAATCTGATAAAAGCCATCTCTGAGAAACCAACAGCCAACATCATACCAAATGGACAAAAACTGAAAGCTTTCACTCTAAAATTGAAGAGGACAGGATGTTCACTGTCACCACTCTTATCCAATATACTTCTGGAAACATTAGGCAGAACAATAGATAAGAGAAAGAAAAGGAATAAAGATAGGAAAGGAAGAAGTTAAACTATCATTATTTGCAGATGACATGATACTCTACATAGAAAACCCCTAAAACTCCACCAAAAGGCTCGTAATGTTAATAACCAAATTCAGTAGCATAGCTGGATACAAAGTCAACACTCAAAAATCAATAGCATTCTTGTACATGAATAAAAAACTCACTGAATGAGAAATTAGGTAAAAAACACCTTTCACAATTGCATCCAAAAAATGAAATACCTAGGAATCAATTTAACAAAGGAAGTTAAAGACCTCTATATTGAAAACTACAATACTCTGAAAAAAGAGATCGAAGAGGATATCAGAAAATGGAAAGATGGGCCGGGGATTTAGCTCAGTGGTTCCGCCACCTGTCTCATAAGTGCAAGGTCCCAAATTCGATCCCCAGTACCAAAAAAAAAAAAAAAGGAAAAAGAAAAAAGAAAATAGAAAGATATCCCTTGTTCTTGGGTAGGAAGAACCAGTATAGTGAAAATGGCCATACTTCCAAAACTGTTACACAGATTTAATGCAATACCAATCAAAATTCCAACAGCATATCTCACAGAATTAGAGATAATAATTCTAAAATTCATTTGGAACAGAAGAGACCTAGAATAGCAAAGGCAATTTTGGGTAACAAGGGCAAGGCAGGATGCATCACAATTCCTGACTTGAAATTATACTACAGAGCTACTGTGATAAAAACAGCATGATACTGGCAAAAAAAAACAGACCCGAGGATCAATGGGGTAGACTAGAAGATGCAGAAGCAACCCTAAACCACAGTCAGCCACCTCATCTTTGACAAAGGGGCCAAGAAAATTCAATGGAAAAAAAGATAGACTCTTCAAAAGTGGTGCTGGAAAAATTGGCTTTCTGCATGCTGAAGACTAAAACTAGACCCATGTGTCTCACATCCACTAAACTAAAATAAAAATGGATTAAAGATCTAAATATTAAAACAGAAACACTAAACTTGCTGGAAGATAGGTTAGGTAGAACTCTTGAAGACCTAAGTGTAGGCAAAGACTTAATGAACAAAACTCAGATTACATGAGAAGTAATACAAAGAATCAACAACCTGGGTCTCATTCTTCTGAAAAGCTTTTGCACAGCAAAAGAAATCACCAAAAGAGTGAAGAGAAAATGCACAATGCGGGAAAAATTCGTAGCCACTTGCCCCTCAGACAAAGAATCAGTATCTAGAACATACAAAGAATTGAAAAAAATCAGACCCTTCAAATTTAAAGACCCAAATAAAACATAGGCATCTGAAATTGATAGGCACTTCTTAGATGAAGAAGCACAAATGACAAAGATATATATGAAAAAAATGTTCAACATCATTTGAGAGATGAAAATTAAAATAATGCTGAGATATCATCTCACTCCAGAAAGAATGGCTAATATCAAGAAATAAACCAACAACAAATGCTGGCAAGGCTGTGGGAAAAAAGGAGCCCTGCTCTACTGTTGGTGGGACTGCAGACTGGTGCATCCACTGTGGAAATCAGTGTGGAGATTCCCCAAAAGTAGGATTAGTGGTCCCATTTGACTCAGCTTTTCCTCTTCTGGGTATCTTTCTGAAAGAATTAAAAGCATCATACCACAGTGATATAGGTGCATCCGTTTATAGCAGCACAGTTTTTAATTGCTAAATCTTGGAAACAACCCAAATTCCCATCAACCAATGAATGCATAAAAGGATGTATTTTGTATACAATGGAATACTACTCAGCCCTAAAGAAGGATAAACTTAAGGTATTTATAGCTAAATGGATGCACTTAGAGACCATACTCTTAAATGAAGTAAATTGGGCACACATGTGTAAATATTGCATAGTTTGTCTAGTTTGAGAAACTGAAAGTGTAAATAAGGTCCAAAATGTATAATAGATATTGTGAAATAGGAAGAAAATGTTCAAATGAGAAGGGGCACAAGGGAGGAGGAGAAGGAAAGGATGTAAGAGTAAAGAAAACAAGAAAAAAAGGTAAAATGGAAACAAAGCTCTTGTAAATAAGAAGGGAAGAGGGGTAGAAGGAGAGGAAGGGAATGGGAATAAAAGAATCAAGATGTATCATGTACAGGTACAAATTCTCTATGATATATGTAATCTTTATGTATATCTAAATTGTGCCAATAAAACTATAATTTTTAAAAACAAAGAAATAATTGGAGAAATGCACAGAGGTTTGTTCAGGAAAAACCATCACAAAGATAACCTAATGAACAAACATAAATGAAAACATCTTTGTAAGTCAAGAAGGTAAATTTTCCCACTGCTCCTAGGGCACAGGAGGTAAGCCAATCCCAGCACCCAGGAGGAGGCTCCCTGGCTGCCATTCCACTGCTCCTAGGGCAGAGGAGGTGAGCCAATGCTAGAGCCCAGGAGGAGGCTCCCCCCGCCACCATTCCACTGCTCCTAGGGCACAGGAGGTGAGCTGCGCCCCCAGGGGAAATGAGAAAACACGTAAACAAGCCTCAAAAACAGACTTCCAGATCACCTACAGCAACCCCAAAGGGAAACAAGATGGAACAATCTGATACTCAACCACATGGACTCCCTGAACTGCCAACAAAAGAGGATCTGGAAAAAATGAAATCAGAAATAATTTCTCAGATAGCAGCAAAGATTGTGCCCATAGTACAAGACATGATTAATAAATCTAGAGAGGACACAGATTAAAAAAAATAGAGGATCTGAGGAACATGATGGAATCCCAACATAGGAAACAAATGGAATCCAGAAAGTCTACACAGCAGAATGAACCAATGTGAGGACAGAATTTCAGATATAGAAGATAAGATTGCAATTAGTGACCAGGAAAAGTAAAATTGATTTAAAATAGTAAGGGACCATGGGAAATCAATCCAGCAGCTGCTAGATGATGGAAAGAAAAATAACATAAGACTGATTGGAGTCAATGAAGAAACAGGAGAGAGTACAAATGACGTTAAAAAGCTGTTCACAGAAGTGATGGCAGAAAACTTCCCAAGCAGGGGAAAAGAACTTGACATACAGATCAGTGAGGCATATAGGACTCCAAATAGCCTTGATTAAAATAAATCTACACATAGGCATATAATAGTTAGGATTCCAGAAATCCAACAGAAGAACAAAATTCTACAAGCAGTGAGAGAAAAGAAACAAATCACATACAAAGGAAAACCCATCAGAATAACAGCAGACTTCATCAAGGCAAGAAGAGCTTGGAGTGATGTATTTCAAGCCCTAAAGGAAAACAGCCTCCAACCCAGATTGATGTACCCTGCAAAACTGTCTTTCAAAATTGATGGAGAAATAAGATACTTTCATGATAAAGAGCACCTCAGGAACTTCATGAACACCAAACCAGCACTCCAAAAAGTTTTAGACAATGTCCTAGGAAAAAGACAATGAGGATCACAACCCCAGGAAGCCCAGCAGAATGAATCCATTGGGTGTGACCAATTAAACACAAAGGGAGAGAATCCAACAACAACAAAAAAGTCATGACAAGGCTTTTAAAACTTTTAACTTCATCTCCCTAATGAGTGTATAATTCAATCTTATTATTGTACTGATTAGTATTTTTCTGATTTTAGAGTTGCACACCTTTCTTTGTGCTCTACTGGCTTTTTATCATCTTGTGTCTACTTTTTAATTGGGTTGTCTGTTAATGAGCTGTAAGAGTTCTTTAAATATTCCGGTCATAGGTTACATGCATTGTAAATATGGTCTGTTTAAGGACTACTTTTCATTTTAATGATGTCATTTAAAGTTCTAAATTTTGATGGAATCTCATTTATCAATGTTTTTCTTTTATACATCATGTTTTTTGTATCCTAGGAAGTTCTTGCCTACCCTAAATTCATAAACATTTTCCCTTATAATTTCTTCTTAAAGTTTTATAGTTTTAGGCTTTCATATTTAGGTTCATAGATCCTTTCAAGTTATTTTTATGTATGGAAATAAAGGGTTGAGGTTAATTTTGTATATATAGATACCAGGTGTTCTAGTGCCATTGGCTGAAAACACTATCTTTTCCTCAGCTCTTGAATTGAGTTTATATTCTACAAAATGTTAATGTTAAATATTATCTTTCAAAACTCAGTGGACCATATATGTGTGGTTCCATTTCTAGATTCTCTGTTTTATTCCAATGATCTATATGTCTTTCCTTACACCAACACTGCCTTGATTACTGTAGCTTTAGAGGAAGTCTTCAAATTAGGTACAAAATGTCTTTCAACACTGTTTTTTTTTTCTTTTTCTTTTTACTTTTCTAGGTCCTTTGTACTTCTACATAACTTTTAAATTTCAATATCCAATTCTTCCTTTATAGCAAGTATACATAAACCTGAATTTGTATATATACCTTGTGTTTTCTAATCCTGCTAAATTCAAATACAAGTTCTAGGGGCTCCTAAAGATTTCTTAGTATTTTCTCTGCAGATGATCATTTCATCTACATATAAAGATTTAGCTTCTACCTTGCCAATCCTATCCTAATTGTGTCATTTTATTGCCAGACTATTTTGATTTAGGCCTATATTTCAAAGTTTAATTGACAGATGAAGAGTAAGCATATCTGTCCTTGTTCTCCACCTTAGGGAGAAAGCATTTTATCTTCTCCATCCATATAAGGTGTTTTTGCTGGAAGTATGGAATACGTGTCTTTCATCTGTTGAGAAGGTTCTGTTCTACTTATAGTCTCCTGATAGCTTTTACCATGAACATCTGTAGGATTTAGTCCAATACTTTTTCTCCAACTAGTGACAGGATCATATGGCTTTTGCCTTTCCTCTGTTAAAATGATGACCTCTGGGGGTGGATCTTCCAATGCTGAACTAACACTGCCATCCTTACAATAAAATCACTTTCTACATACTGCCAGATCTGACTTCTAATAGTTTGCTTTGGTAAACAAATTTCTATCTATGCTCATACTTTTTTCTTCTATTTATCCAGTTTTAGGATTAGCACAATGTTGAGTTCCTAAAATGAGGGGAGAAGTGTTCCTTCTTTTTTCTACTTTAAGTGTTTGATATAATTTATCAGTTAAAATGTATACAAGCCTGTTCTTGTCATATAGGTAGGTTTTCAAGCTAGGAATATATTTTCTTTAATAAGTGCTATTCACATTTTATTTTTCCTGCAGAGTTTCAATAATTTGTCTTCCAAGGTACTTCTTAGAAGTTGTCGAATTTATTTCAAAAAAGATTTTTGAAATATGTTTTCTATATCCTTTTAAATTCTGTAAAATCTGTGGTAATGTTTCCTAGATCTTAATATTGTAATTTAAAAAATATATAATTGATATTGTGTCATAGGAAGTAAAGGTCTAAAGGAGCAGGGGAAGTGGGATGGGTAGGGGAAAGGAAAGAAGGCAAAAGAAAAAATATGAGAAAAGGAAAAAAATGGAAACAAAGTCTTTGCAAATAGGGAAGGGTGGAGTGGGTGAAGTGAGAGCAGAGGAAGGGGAAAAAAATAAGAACCACATTACTCATGTAATGGTACAAGATCCCAGTGATGTATGTAACTGTACTTTATACCTAAAATGTGCCAATTCACTTAATGAGAAAAAAAGAAGGTAAATTTATATGCTTATATAGGTATTATACAGTTATTATAAAGAAGTTTATATGATAGAACATTGTGATCTGTACATAAGAATCTTGGACGATGTATTCTAATAATTGTGAATGTGCAAGTTTGTATATGATGATGTAGTTGCAAAATGGTATTTCATGGACAGTTTTTAGATGACCTTTGTTTCATAAAATGAAATGTAGAAATCTCATAAATTGGAGTTCTTGATTGCTATTCTTAGGCCAGCTACATATTTAATAATTGTTAATGCTCCATGATTCTCAAATTAATTGGTTTATACACTTTATCCTTATGTTGTAAATTGAGAACCTTTGAAACACTAAATCAAATTCCAGTTATCTGAGAGCATTCAGATATATCATAGGATTTTTTGTCACAAGAGGCCATGAGCCCAAAAGCCAGGATCATCCAATGAGATAGCAAACAATATTGCCCATCTACACTGAGGTCCTGTTTGCAGGCTTCTTTCCTTTGTCTCTTTTTATAATCTTCTGCTTATTAAGGGAATGTCTATTGCTGTAATATAACTGTTTAAGGTTTATTCTATTTAACTATATGCCAAAATATATTTGATGTAATCTTAATATGTCATTTTGCCTGTTCTTATGATACACATTGGTAGTAAAAACCTAGCAAAGTTTCTTCAAATTGCATGTGACTGGACTCTTTCTTACATTAGGTTGGACTATATTAGTCCTTGAAAGCAGGTAATATAAGTGATTTTGCTCATCATTTCCCTAGCACATACATCAACATGCATCACCTAGTAGACATACTTTAAAAATGTTTTAAACTCTTCTGCATATGTAAGTAAAAAAGATGAAATCAAGTTAGCTTTATTCCAAAAAGCATGGAAGGGGGATTTAAGAATTCTGAAGTGTTAATTTTGAGGGAACATAATGTTTTAGATTTTGACCTCAGTGTTTATTTTCAAGAAGGACTCATTGTTTCATGTGATTATCCTATTGTTTAGTTACAAAAAAGTATTATATCTCATGTTATGATTTTTATTTTATTATTTCTTCTTGAAAAACTGTTAAATTGTGATTTGTATATTATCCTTTTTACAATATACAGTGACATTTTAATCTAAAATAATGTTTTACCATAAAAGCACCATGTTTAAATTAATACATCTTTTTTTCCTTTCCCATTTTTCATTAGTATAAATTTATAATACATAATAAACATTAATCTGGGGGAATTGGTACATAAACATATCTCATCTTACTCATTTTCACTTTTTCCCCTCCCTGCCCTCTTATAGCCCCCATTCCCAGTATCCTTTTGCATCTCCACAAAGTCTACCCCCTATTTCTTATCATCAGTCTTTTATTTTGCTCTTTAAATTATTTATATTTTGGTTTGGCTTTAGGAAAAGCCATGTGATATTTAACCTTCTGTGTCTGGTTGATGAGGATATAGCCCATTTCCAAGATGTAGCTATTATGAGTTGTGCTGCTATAAACATGGGTATGCATATGTCACTGTAATATGATGTCTTAACTCTTTTGGGAATATAACTCAAAAGAAGTATAGCTAGGTCAAATGGAATTTCTATTTTTAGTGTTTTGAGGAACCTCCATATTGATTTCCTTATTGGTTGTACAAGTTCATATTCCTGCTAGCAGTGTAGAAGTGTTCCCTTTCTCCACAATCTCACTAGCTTTTTTTGGTTTTTTGAGTTTTGGTGATAACCGTTCTTTCTGGAGCAAAATGTATTATCAGTGTTGTTTTGGTTTGTATTTGTCTAATGACCAAAAAAGGCTGAACATTTTTTTCATGTATTTATTGGCTATTTGTACTTTTGTGAAGTGTCTGTTCATTTCAATTGCCCGATTTTTATTGAGTCTTATTTTTGGGGTCTAATAATTTTTGAGATATTGTATGTTTTAGATATTAGTCCTCTGTCTGAGGAGTAGCTGGCAAAATAGTTTTCCATTCTGTTGGTTTCTTTTCACTGTTGTTTTCTTTGCTGTGCAGCTTTTTAATTTGATTAATACCATTTGTTAATTCTTGCTATTATTTCTGTGCAGTTGAGGTTCTGTTCAGGAAGTCCTTGCCTATGTCTGTGTCTTCAAGAATTTTACCTATTTTATATTCCAGCAGATTTCGTGTTTCTGTTTTAATATATGTCTTTGATTCATTTCGATTTGATTTTAGTACAGGGTGAGTGATATGAGACTACATTCATTCTTCTGCATATGGATAATTAGTTTTCCCAGCATTCTTCATTAAAGAAGCTGTATTTTCTTCAGGATATGTTCTTGCGCCCTTTGTCAAAAGTCCGATGACTGAAGGTATCTGAGGTCATTTCTACATTCTTTATTCTATTGTTTTTGTGCCACTATTATGCTGTTTTTGTCACTGCAACATTGTAGTATAACTTGAAATCTGGGATCAGAATGTTCCCTGAGATAGCAAGCAATATCGCCCATCTACACTGAGGTCCTGTTTGCAGGCTTCTTTCCTTTGTCTCTTTTGGTAACCTCCTTCTGCTTATTAAGGGAATGTCCATTGCTATAATGTAACTATTTAAGGTTTATTCTATTTAAGTCTATGCCAAAATATATTTGATGTAATCTTAATATGTAATTTTGCCCGTTTTGCTCTTGTTGCTCAGGCTGTTTTGTCTATCCTGGATCTCTTCTGATTCCATATAATTTTAGGAGTGTTGTTTTTTTTTTTAGTTGAGAGGAATGCTGATGATATTTTGATTGGAATTGCATTAAATCTGTATATCATCTTTGGTAGTATGGCCATTTTAACAGTATTGTTTCTGTCTATCCAGAAACAAGAGATATCTATTTTATGTCCTCTTTAGCCTTTTTTTCAGAATGCAATAGTTTTCATTATAGAGGTCTTTCACTTGCTTGGTTAGGTTAATTCTTAGGTATTTAATTTTTTTTGGAAGCTACCATGAATGGATTTGACTGATTTCTTTCTCACAGGGTATATTCTTGGTATATAGGAGTGCTACTGATATTTGTGTGTTGATTTTGTATGCTGCCATTTTGATGAATTTATTAGTTCTAAGAGTCTTCTGGTGGAGTTTTTTGGGTCTTCTGTGTAAAAGATCTTGTCACCTGTGAATTAGGATAGTTTGACCTCTTCCTCTTTTATTTGTATCTCATTTATTTATTTATCTTTTCCAGTTGCTTTGGGTAGTTTCTAGTACTATATTGAACAGGAGTGGTGAAAGTGGACATCCTTGTCTTATTCCTGATTTCAGAGGGAATGCTTTCAGTTTTCCCCCATTTAGTGTGATGTTAGCTGTGTTTTTGTCATAAACTGATTCTATCAGTTTGAAGTAAGGTCTTTTTGTACCTGTTTTCATCAGTTTTTAAAAAATTATGAATGGATGCTGGATTTTGCTAAAGAATTTTTCTACATCTATTGAGGTAGTCATGTGGTTTATTTACCTTTGCTTCTGTTTATGTGATGTATTACATTTATTGATTTATGTATGTTGAACCATCCTTGCATCCCTGGGATTAGGCTAACTTGGTCATGATATATGGTCTTTTCAGTAATCTGTTCATTGTGTTTGCAAATATCTTTTTGAGAATTTTTGTACCTATGTTCATTAAGGAAATTGGCTTGCAGTTTTCTTTTTATATTGGGTCCTTTTCCACTTTTGGTATCAGGTTAATACTAGTTCCAGGAATGAATTTGGCAGTGTTCTTTCCTCATGAAAGAATTTGACGAGTATTAGTGTTAGATCTTATTAGTATTAGTGTTAGATCTTCCCTGAGGTTCTACTAAAATTCTTTGGATCCTGGGCTTTAGTATGTAGCATTTTTATTATTTCCATTTCATTGCTTTTTATTGGTCTATTCATAGTTTTTATGTCTTCTTGGGTCAATTTTGGTAATTCATATATATCTGGGAGTTTATCCATTTAGTCCGGATTCTACAATTTATTGAAATATAAGTTTTTGAAATAGTTCCTTGCAACAACTGGATTTCGTTAGTGTCTGCTGTGATTTTGCCCTTTTCATTTCTAATTGCATTGATATAGTTCTTTCTGCTAAGTTTGGCTAGAGGATTATCAATCATTTTATCCTTTCAAAGAACAAGCTTATATTTTTAATCCTTTGTATTACTTTTTTAGTCTGATTTCATTAATTTCCACTCTGATCTGTATAATGTCTTTCTTTCTAGTAGTTTCAGATTTGGATTATTAATGTTTTTCTGGGGCCTTGAAATGCATCATTAGGTTATTTATTTGGGATCATTTTGTTCTTTTAATGTGAGTACTCACTGCTATAGCCTACCCTCTTAGAACTACTTTCATTGTGCCCCATAGGTTTTTGTATGTTGTGCTTCCATTGTCATTTGATTCTAGCAACTTTTAAATTTCTTCCCTGATTTCTTCTTTGATCTGTTGTTTATTCAAGAGTGCTTCTTTTGCTGTTGATTGTTTCTAGTTTCATTGTGCTATAGTCTGCAAGGGATTATTTCCATTCCTTTATATTTATTTAAGCATACTTGATGACCTAAGATATGGTCTATTTTGGAAAAAGTTCTGCATGCTGCTCAGAAGAATGTGCATTCTGTTCTTGTTGGATGAAACACTGTAGATATCAATTGGTTCAGTGGTATGGTTTAAGTCTGATGTTTGTTGATTTTTTTTGTCTGGTTGACCTATTTGTGAGAGTAGGATATTGAAGACCTTCAGTATGATTTATAGTTGTCTATCTGTCCTTTTATGTCCAGTAGTTTAACATTTGGCGCATTTCTTGTTGAGTTCTTCCCTTTACCAGAATGTAGTGGCCTTCTTTGTCTCTTCTGAACGGTTTTAGCTTAAAGTCCACTTTGAGAATAGAATAGTTACTACTATTTGTGTTTGAGCACCAGCTGCATGGAGTATCATTTTTCATCCCTTCACTTTCAGTGTATGTGTTTTTCTGTGGATGATATGTGCCTCTTGCAGGCAACATATGGTTGGATTTTTTTTTTTGGAGGGAATCTGTGTCTTTTGATAGGGGAGTTAAGACCACTGACATTGAGAATTATTGAAAGGTACTAGAGAATCTTGTCATTGCATTGTTTGTTTATTTGGTACCAGGGATCGAACTTGGGTCCTTGCGCGTGTGAGGCAGGCGGTGGAACCACTGAGCTAAATCCCTGGCCCAATTGCATTGTTTTTTTAATGTTGATTCCTTTATTTTTTTTCCATTTATTTAACTACATTCTCAGTTAGATGTATACTTGGACTGTTTGGTGTTGGTGGCCTCCGTGTCTCTCTCTCTCAGATTACCTTAAGTATTTGCTGCAACACTGGTATTAGTGGTCCTGAATTTCTTTAGGATCTCTTTGTAATGGAAAGTCTTTATTTTGCCATCAATATTGAAGGATAATTTTTGCAAGATATAGAAGCCTGGGTTTACAATTGTTTTCCTGTAGGACTTGAAACACTTTACTCTGAGCTCTTCTGGACTTTAAGGTTTGTGCTGAGCAATCTGTTACTCTGATAGGCTTGCCTTTATAGGTTACTTGCTGTTTTTGTCTGTAACTGCCTTTAGTATTATCTTTTTGTGCTGAATTTCTGGAATTTTGATGTGTCATGGAGAGGTTCTTTTCTGGTTGTGGCTATTTAGGCTTCTATATACCTTATTTACCTGTAAATTGTTTTATTTTTCCCCCTGTATTTGAAAAAATTTTCTGCTATGATTTTAATGAATAAATATTGTACCTTTTTAATTGTCTTCTAGTCTCTTCTTAACTCCTATAATTCTTAGAGTTTTTTAAATTTTTAAAAAATTTTTTGAGTCATCTAGTGGTTGGATCCCGCTGCCATGGTATTTTATTTTTAGAGTATCGAGTACATAATCTACTACATCAACCTTGTTTTCAAGTTTTGACACTTTATTTTGGTAGAAACTGCTACATGTACTCTCAATTGAATTTTTCATATCTTGGATTTCTACTTGATTTCTTTTTATAATTATTAATGTGTTGCCAAAATTGTCATTGATATCTTGTATTGCCTTAATTCAGTCACCTTATTGTTTGTGGCTTCTTTTAGCTCTCTGAACATTTTATTAACTCATTTATGTGGTAATTTAAATCCTCTATAAGCTCACTAAACTTGTTATGTGTTATGTTATATTTGCTTATTAGTTTCTTCTCTGATCTCTTCAAACATTTTAACCATTTGGTTTTTGAGTTCTTTGCCTGTAACTTCCTCTACTTCATTGCCCATGAGATCAGCTTTTGGGGAGTTAAGAGTTTTCAGAGGCATTTTGTTATCTTGTTTTATGTTTCTTTTTTGTTTTTGGCCTGAGTTGAAGATCAGTTAGAGTAGAAAAACTCTGTTGTTGCTGTGGAGATCGCTTCGGTCAGGGTATGGGTCCCTGTGATGTGACCTTAGCTGTGCTTATATTTTGCTGTTTATACTACTCTTCAACACACTCAACATAATAGTATCAGTCCTGGTCACTGCCTTGCAAAGAGAGAACAATAGTTATATTAGATATCAGTCATATAATTTAAAACTTGTTTTAACAATTTCACACTTTTTTTTTCAAGAACACAGGAAAACAACTGATAAATGCTGTTGACAAGTAGGCTGGGGTATACAGGATGAGGGAAGGAGTAAGGAAGAACATAGTTCAAAAGGGAAGAAGAAAACAGATAATAGCAAGTAAAAGTAGGAAAAGAGATAGGACTTTGGTAATGTTATTTTTATATCTGGAATAGAAGTTGGAGAGGGAGTTTGAGAGGTTATGTGTGGGAGTGGAGAAAAGGAAGAAGAGGGAGGGAAGTATATTGGGGAAAACTGTAAGAGGGTTGGAACCAATTAACAAGCTGAGAGAAAGCTTGTGTTTGAATTCTCTGTACACACTTTTTGGTGGGAGTTAACCAAATATGACCATGAAAGATACCATTTAAACTAAAACACTATCAATTCTTATTCTGTTTTATATATGTATAGATGAAAAGATAAAAGGAAAGAAAAAAGAATAAAACCACACAAAAAGACACAAAAGAGTCCTTTCCAGGAGGACTGCTGAACTTGCTGATCAGTCCATGTTCAGGCAGAACTCTGTTAGATTTAGGCTTCCCTCCTGTGGTCATGATAAGCTTGGTGGTTTTGTCTCTGTCCTAAGATCAGACATCTTCACTTGTTGTTATGGTTTGGGTCTAGATGTCCCCCTGAAGCCTCACGTGGTCATAGGTGGCTTTTTTAAAAAATTAATTTTATTGGTACCTTTTATTGGTACATTTTAGGTATACAATTCATTTACATTTATCATTTGGTGTTTGTACCTGTACATGATATATCTTGGTTCTTATTTTTTTTCCCCATCACCTGTGCACCCTTCACCCCCTCCACCCTTACCTATTTATATAGATTTCATTTCCATTTTTTTTCTTTTCTCATAGTTTTTCCTTTCCCTCTTTTCCTTTCCCCCTTTTCCTTTCCCCTTCCCCTCCCTTCACTCCATAGGTGGCTTTTTGAGAGTTGGCTAAATCTGGAGTGTGTAATGCTGGAATTGAGGGTGTGTGATTACTAAACCAGTACACTGATTGTTTTGCCCTAATCCCAGTAGTCTGGATAAGATAAAAGGGGCAGAAAGATGCTGTTAAGGTCCCTTGTTGCTTTTTTTTTTTTTTTGGTACCGGGGATCGAACTCAGAACTTTGTGCTTGCGAGGCAGGCACTGTGCCACTGAGCTAAATCCCCAGCCCCCTTATTGCTTTTGCTATCGTGTGGGTGCCATGAACTGTTTCTCCTCTGTGATATCCCTCTGCCATGTGCCACTCTGCCTTGGAGCCAATCAATTATGGGCTGAAACCTCTACAAATTGTGAGCTAACTGAACCTTTTCCCCTTTAACTTTGTCAGGTATTTTGTCTCAGCAATGATAGAAAAGTAACTAACATAATTTGTTTTTTGGGGGTGGAAGGACTGGGACTGCTCAAGCACCTGGTTCTCTTATGATCTCTGGGTGGGGGACTTTTTCAACTCCTGACTTCTAACCATGGCAATCCCTGCAGCTGTTTATGCCTGCTTCTTCCATGCTCCTCCAGGAGAGTGTGACATGCAACTGCCACTGATCCCACCATTCCTATCACTCTCCAGTTACAAACTCTTTTGGCACCTGTCATACTCCCTGTCTATGCTTCTCATAGATTCTCCATCCAGCTGGCAATTCAGTGGCACTGAGAGCTCAGTGGGGGAGAGCCCTTCTACTTGAACTTCAGCAGAGCCAATGGGAGGAAGATCATATGAATTACTAGCTGAGCAGTTTTTAGTGGGCAGTGGAATGGGTCCTGCAACAGCACTGAGCTCTGTGACATTTGGTGGCCTGAGCAGTGTGTGGGATATACCCCATGGGCAGAGTTTGGTGGCATTTGGGGTGGTGGTGCGAGTGTGCCCATTCTAGCATTGCCCTTCTCTACTGCCACATCACACCCATCCCAGCCACTCCACACCCCTGTCTGTTTTCCTGGTCCCTATCCATAACTCAACCCATGTTTTTTTCTGTCCCAAAGGCTCCTTGGTCCTAAGTCAATCACCAGCCTCTGATTAATTTTTGTCTAGTTGATCTATTTGTGACAATGGGGTATTGAGGTCCACCACTACTATTGTATTAGTGCTTATTTGATTTTTTATCTCCATTAGTATTTGTTTTATATAGTTGGGCACACTAGTGTTTGGTGCATATATGTTTATATTGTCATCTCTTACTCTTGGATTGTTCCCTTTACAAGGATATAGTGTCCTTCTTTGTCTCTCTTAATCAGTGTTGGTTTAAAATCCACTTGATCTGCAAAGAGGATAGCTACTCCTGCTTTTTTTCAGGTTCCTGTCACATGGAGTATTGTTTTCCACCCTTTAACTTTCAGTCTGTGAGTTTCTTTTTGAATTAAGTGTGTTTCTTGTATGCAGCATATTGTTGGATCTTGCTTCTTGACTCATTCTGCCAGTCTACTTCTTTTGATTGGTGAACTGAGACCATTAGCATTGATGGTTATAACTGATACGTATTGACTTATCATTGTCATGATTTTTTCTTTTTGTTGGATTCTCCCCCTTTGCATTTAATTTCTTGTCATGCCCGATGAATTCATTCTGCTGTGCTTCCTGGGCTTGTGATCCTCATTGTCTGTTCCTAGGATGTTGTCTAAAATTTTTTGGAGTGCTGGTATGATATTCATGAAGTCCCTAAGGTGCTCATTATCATGAAAGTATCTTATTTCTCCATCAATTTTGAAACATAGTTTTTCAGGGTACATCAATCTGGGCTGGAGGCTGTTTTCCTTTAGGGCTTGGAATAGGTCCCTCCAAGCTCTTCTTGCCTTGAGGGTTTGAGTTGAGAAGTCTTCTGTGATTCTGATGGGCTTTCCTTTGTATGTGATTTGTTTCTTTTCTCTCACTGCTTGTAGAATTTTGTTCTTCTGTTGGGTTTCTGTAATCTTAACTATTATATGCCTATGTGTAGTTTTATTTTGATCAAGGCTAGTTGTAGTCCTGTATACCTCACTCATCTGTATGTCAAGTTCTTTTCCCCTGCTTGGGAAGTTTTCTGCCATCACTTCTGTGAACAGCTTTTTTATGTCATCTGCACTCTCCCGTGTTTCTTCATTGACTCCAGTCAGTGTTATGTTAATTCTTCTTTGCATCGTCTAGCAGCTGCTGGATTGATTTCTTGTGGTCCCTTACTTTTTTAAAGAAATTTTTCTTTTCCTGATCACTAATTGCAATCCTATCTTCTATATCTGAAATTCTATCCTTGCATTGGCTCATTCTGCTGCATAAACTTTCAGTAGAGTTTTTAATCTCCTGGAAACCTATTTGCATCTGTTTTATGGATTCCTTTTGTTTCCTATGTTGGGATTCCATCATGTTCCTCAGATCCTCTATTTTTGTATCTGTTTCCTCTCTAGATTTATTAATCATGTCTTGTACTATGGGCACAATCTCTGCTGTTATCTGAGAAATTATTTCTGATTTCTTTTTTTTTTGTTTTGGTCCTGGGGATAGAACTCAGGACCTTGCACTTGTGAGGCAGGTGGCGGAACCACTGAGCTAAATTCCCGGCCCTCTGATTTCATTTTTTCCAGATCCTCTTTTGTTGCCATTTCAGGGAGTCCAGTTGATTGAGTATCAGATTGTTCTATCTTGTTTCCCTTCAGGCACCTCCTTGGTGCTGTGGGCAGTGGTATGGTGGCCCAGAAGGTTCACCTGCTATGTGCTGGGGATATCGCTCTGCTCCTTGGTGGTGGGTGCGGTGGTATAGTGCCCTGGAAGATTCACCTCCTCTGAGCTTTAATTTTCTGTCTAAGGCTTTCCTTAGTTTCTCATCTGAAGGTTCTCTCTCCTGTGAACATCTTGGTTACTGGGCTTTGTTTCCCAATGTGAAAAGAGGTAAGACAGGCAGGCACAGGGCAGTGAGTGCTCAGCTGAGTTGAAATCACAGCCACTTGGCCACTACTGTTTTACTCGGTTTTTCCCTCAACTTGTTCCCTCAGGGGTTTTGATGCTTTCCCAAGATGGTGTATTCACTGTGGCTGGGCTGTCAGCAGTGCTGGGATTGAGAAGCAACCCTGCTTTTTTTCACCTAACACCCCTGATACTGGATATAGAAACTTCAGGTTGCCTTCCCATGCCTAGGTTTTTCATTTGCCCCCATTGGCAGGTATGTGCAGATCCTGAGTAGCATCCTCTGAGTGTCCTGTGAGTGCTCCTACCTCTAATCCGCCATGATGGAGACCTCCTGAATAAAATATTTAAGAAATATATTTAGGTGCTAATATGAGAAAAATGGTCAGAGCTTGTTGAAGAGTTCTTAGAAATGACATTAAAAACCATAATCTTTAAGATGAAAAACCTATAAACTGGGCTTCCTCAGAATTCAAAATTTTGCTCTGCAAAATTCTGTTAAGAAGATGCAAAGAGAAGCTATAAATTGTCAAAAAAAATATTTGCAAGACACATACCAGACAAAAGACTCATATGTATAATATATAAACTCTCAAAACTCAGCATTGAAAATGCAAGAAAAGGGACTGGGGATTTAGCTCAGTGGTTCTGCCTCCTGCCTCGCAAGCGCAAGGTCCCGAGTTTGATCCCCAGTACCAAAAATAAAAATAAATAAATAAATAAAAAGCAAGAAAGAAAACAATCCAATTAGAAAATTTGTAAGGACATGAAAAGGCATTTCATCAAAGAAGATGCATGGATGGCAAATAATCAATGAAGAAATGTTAACTATCAGGGATATTAACTATCAGGGAAATTTTGTGAAATATACTACTGCATACCTATGGCTCAAAAATACTGACAACAAATTCTGGCAAGGATTTAGAGGAATTGGATCATTCACATGTTCCTGATAGAATGTAAAGCAGTACAACACTCTAGGAAAGTCTGATAGTTTTCTATAAAATCAACATGTACTTACTACAAGATCCAGCAATTGCACTCTTGAACGTTTATCACAGAGAAATGAGAACTTACACACACACACACACACACACACACAAAGTCACACAAAATTCACAGAAAACAAAAGAACAAAAACCCTTGTGCACACATGGTTATAGCAGCTTTATTCACAATAATGTTAAACTGGAAATGACCCAGATATTTTCAGTGGGTAATGGTTAAACTAAAAGCGGTACATTTATATCATGGAATATTACTCAGCAGAAAAAGAAACAAACTATTGAAACACACAACAACTTGGACATATCTCATATTCTGGATGTGAAAAAAAAGCTCATCTCAAATTGTGACATATTGCATGATTCCATTTTTAGCACCTCAAAATTGTAAAATTACAGAGATGGAGAACATATGAGTAGCTGCCAGGGATTAGGGTTGGTGGTAGGAATAGGGAGGTGGGTGGGACTTTTTAAAAATTTGACAAGATTTATTGGTTATTTTAGTAAAGACATTAATCTCAGTCTCTTTTCATTCTTCGTCTTGACCTTAGATTAATATTTCATCTCATTTGGGTCAAGAAAAGAGTATGTAGTAGAGGGATGTTATTCTAACAAATTTTAAAATGGACCAAAATGAATAGTTTCCCTACATAAAAGTAAATTAAAGTTAAATTCATGTATCTTGATATAATTAAATCATTTAAGAACTAATAGTCCTATATACATTTCCATTGTTTTACTTGGGGCTTAATCTAAACTTTAATGTAAAGGAACAACTTACTAGGCATATGCATAGGTTTCTTCTCTGGAGTTACTACCTGTTAAGAGATCAGCAAGTAACTACCGCCAATAAAATAGTCTGAAGCTGCCTCCAAATTTAACATTGTAGGAATTTTAATGAAATCATTGTGTCATTTTTCTTTTGTCTGTGTTATGCTTTCAAAGATGTGTTTAACTGTCACATTAAGAAAAGTCCATATACAATATAAAAATACAAAACAAATACCCTACAATACACAAATGAACAGTATATGTGATGAGCAATTTCATAAAATGTGTTTGAAGATGCATTTTCTTTCCTTTTATTTTCAGTATCTACAGTGCTTTTGAGAGGTCACTGGTCAGTATGTGTATACTTAAAAAATTGCTCTAATAAGAAATCCTGTAATGAGTTCAATTCAAATTGGATTTAACAAGTTAGTAACGTAAATGCTTAGAGTTATGGAAAATGCGTCTTACAGTTTTCCATCATTTTGGTGGTAGTTTGTATTTTAAAAGAAACAGCTTGCTTATGATGTGTCTAGTTCTGATGGAAATGTTTACAGGAACTAGCTATTAAACAAAAACCAAGAGAAGCACATTCAAAATATTGATTTACTTTGGTAGCAAATGGCTGTTCTTTGAAGACTAATGAAGGTAGACATGACCATTAATGTGAAGTGGGCTATTTCAAATACTCAATACTTCACATATAATTTTTTTAAATTTTTTTTTTTGGTCAAAGACTTCAGCATCTGTATGATCACAATGCAATACCCAATATATGATTACTTGAAACAAAGCAAATCCCTATGAGGAAAAAAATCTGTGTTTTAATTTTATCTAAATTTACTTTCAGTCAATAGTCCAGCAACATTTTCCTTTTAGTACAGTACTCCCCCTTTCTCAATAAGGCTGATCCTAGAAGCCAAACAGTTTAAGTAAAGAGGGAGTTAATTTAGGAGTAACTGATAGTAGTTTTAAACAGATAGCAACTTTTTGCTTCCCTCTTAATGTGTTAATAGTTTTGTCTAAAAAATATCCAGTTCTTAAAAAGGTACCATTTTGGGGCGGGGATGTAGCTCAATGATGCAGCGCCTGCTTGGCAAGCTTGAGGCCCTGAGTTTGATTTCTGGTACTAAATAAATAAATATAAATAAATAAATAAATAAAATCTCCAACATAATTCTCATTTTTTTTTTTGGTACTGGGGATCAAACTGGACCTTGCACTTGAGAGGCAGGCGGCAGAACCACTGAGCTAAATCCCTGGCCCTGTAATTTCGCATTTTTTAAAAAAGGTACCATTTCTGGTTTCTTTATTATGTCTAACCTTTGGAAATGAATCATATGAAACTACAAAATTAGCAAATGTCTTGAAATTTGTATATAAAACATAAATTACCTCTAATTTCAAGCTCTCACTTATTAGTGTATAACTCCATCTTAAGAAGAAAAAACTGTTCTGAAGATAAATCTTACACCATTCTTTTAAAAAAAAAAAAAAGGAATTGTTCCCTTTAACTTTACACCCATACCATATCCCAATTCAAAACACATAATTTAATTATCTTGGTCATGGACACTTCCAAGATGAGATTTTATATTTCATTCCCATAGCTTCTGGTTATCAGAAAACATGCTTTCCTTTATTGGAAGAGTTTGGTCCGGCTGATATTGATATTCTTCATCTTCATCTTTGCTTCTGGAGGCATTTCCTTTGGTTCAGTATCTTCAGCTTCATTAAAAGCTGTTGCTATTGAAAGGGTTTTTGGAGCAGGAGTTGGAACAATTTCTTTAGGCTTACTCAATCCAAGTTTGATGAATATAGCTCATATTTTCTTTGTTGTCTGACTGCCTATGGCAAATCCAAACCTGGAGATCTTCGTAGGCTTTGTGGGGAGGTCTGCAGCTTCTTCTTCAGCTAATCGCTTCTCAGCACTGCGACTGGAACTTTCCCCTCCATTACTCCAGCAGCTCCAGCTGTCTGGGACTTCTTATCATTTTCCCAGCCTCGGCCTCCCATTGGGTGGGACTTTAAAAGGAGAAAACTTTGTGGTAATGTATGGGTTTTATATCTTGATTGTTGTAGTGATTATAGAGACCTTAAAGTGACATAGAACTGTAATGTCATTATCGTGGGTTAGATTTTGTATTGCAGTATCATAGATATAGCCTTTAGGAGAAGTGGATGGAAGGTTTATCGTTGCAATTTTCTGTGTATCTGTAATTATTTCAAAATTAAAAGGTTTCTTTTTTTTTTTTTTTTGGTACCAGTGATCGAACTCAGTACCTCACACTTGCGAGGCAGGCGATGGAACCACTGAGCTAAATCCCTGGCCCTTAAAAGGTTTCTAAAACTTTAAAAGTCAGTGCCGGGGACTTAGCTCAGAGGCACCACGCCTGTCTGGCAAGCACAATGAATGTCCCGATTTCGATTCCCAGAACTGGAAAAAAAAAATTACAAAAAATAATAGGATTAATAGAATGTTGCTAAAAGCAGCTGGGAACCAGCTGTATTTTCGAAATCATGCCATAAATATTAGCTGGTCGGATACCATTGCTGCCAATACTAAACACTAGACATTGAATGCTGGCCCTATTACCAGTACTGCCCCTAGAAGTTCCATTTTCTTATGGCTGCTGCTCCCACCACAACCCTGGCAATGAATTCCATCATTGCTGTTTTGTTTGTTTTTTGTTATGGTTTTTTATTTTGTTGTTATTTGAGGCAGGGTCCCACTATGTAGTTCAGGCTGGCCTTGAACTCACTATGTATCTCAGTTTGGCCTACAACTTTCAGCAATCCTCCTGCTTCAGCCTCCTGAGTGCTGGGATTACAGGCATGTGCCACCATCACCATGCCTGGCCCATCTGGATATTTTTCAGCCTTTTTTTTTTTTCCAGTCTCGGGAATGGAACTCAGGACCTTACACTATTGAGGCAGGCAGCATCACCACTGAGCTCAGTGCCTGGCCCCCATCTGGATTTTTTTAATCCCTCCTTTCAAAGTTTTAGTTGGGAGTTATGACTGTGCAGTGAAAAGGTTATCTCACCAGATTTGGAGTATTCAGACCCTGTGCATTAAAAAATATATATATTTTACAAAAAAAGGTATGGCTCTTGGGAGGTAACCTGTAAACCCTTAGAATATTCTGCTTTTGTTTGCCTGGGACCTTGAGCCATAGTTTGTGCTAACTGTACGGTTTATTGTGGGAGGTTCAGCTGCAGGGTCTTAGTTTTGACTCTGAATAGTCTGGAGACTGAATAACTATGGTCAGCTATGCAGATGCTGCATGGATATCCAACTGACCCTTAATAAAATTCCTGGGCACCAAGGCTTGGGTGAACTTCTTTGGTTGAAAATACTCCTTGCATGTTTTGTTTTGTTTCCTTAAAACAGGATCTCTTTATGTCCAGGCTGGCCTTGAACTCACTATGTAGCCCAGGTTGGCCTGGAACTCACAGAGTTCTTCTTGCCTCAGCCTCCTCCCGAGTGCTGAGACTACAGATGTGTGCACCACCATGCATGGCTTTGAATGTTTTCATGTATCATTGTTGGGAGAAGTAAGCTTGGGCCATACTTCTACTATAGAGAGGATGACTGGAAACACATGCCTGATCTGTTCTGTATTCTGCTTATACACCTTTTCCCTTCATTTGTTGACTTAATCTGTATTCTTTCACCATAATAAACCATGTCATGTGTGTGACACTTTTTCTCAGTTCTGTGAGTCTTTCCAGTGAGTCATTGGCTCCAAGAGTAGTCTTTACGAGCTTGCCTTGCTGGTAAATCCAGTACTGCCAAGGGCATGTGAAGAAGTGAATACCTGACCTTTGTGGCATTTACAGTTGGGACTACTGTGCAATATAAAGTATGTATGGTGTATTACCTTACTAAAATGTGAAAAATTGAATAAAACATGTAGGATTGTATAGAGAACTCCTGAAAGTCAAATAAGACAAAGACAGCCCAAGCAAAATATAGGTGAAAGACTTGCACATGCACTTTACAAAAGAAATCTAATATGTTCGTTGCCATATAAAATTGTTTCGCCATATTATCAGAAATGTAAATTAAAACCACAAGAAAATGACAATACATATCAGGTTGGCAAAAATTTGGAAAGGTCTTAAAATACCAACTAATACAGAGTATATTTTAGGCATGTAGTATCATAGGAATAAAAAGTATTTACACATTAAAATAAGGGTATGTGCATAAGAATTTTGTTTGTTTGTTTGTTTGTTTTGGTACTGGGGATCGAACTCGGGTCCTTGCGCTTGCGAAGAATTTTGATTATAATGTTGTTTGTATGTTCCCCTTTTCCTAAAAATCCTAAAACTAGAATGAATGCCTGCCTAGGGAACTGTTTGAATGCATTGTAGTACATATTTATCATAGAATATGATGCACCCATTTAAAAGAATAAATCAGAGGTAGATTACTATTAAATAAGATGAGATGCATAAAATTCTATGTAGTATGTAATTCTTGTAAAGCAGTAAACATTACTTACTGAACATGGAAAAATATAAAAATGGTACTAACGCATGCCTGGTAGGCAAAGGTAGAAGTTGAGAAAGAAGACAGTTTAAAATATTTGTGGCATATTTATAATCCCATTGGTGTAAGAATAAATTATATCCATAAAGTGGTTTATGAAAATGTAGCATAAAATCTTGGCAATTATTTTAAGATTGTGAGATATGGAATGATTTACTTAATTTCTAAAGTACTTAGATAATATTTGAATTTTTAATTATGAATGTGCACTTCAATAATGAATATGTATTATTTATATAATGAAAAATAAGTGAATTTATCACAGGAAAAATAATCTTTCAGGTTTCTTGCTTTAGCAATTGGGTAGACAGTGATTCATTATTCATGACATATTTAGTGAGCATGTAAAATGTACCAGGCATTGTTCTAGGCACTAGGGATACCACAATTAATAAAACAGACAACAATCTATCTCCTTAAGCTTACATTCTAATGTGGAGGCAGTGGTATCACTAAAGGAGATTGATGGTGGGGAGGAGGATATATACGAGGGATTCAGTTTGGTATTTGTTAATTTTGAGAATACCGAGAGATATCCATTTGGAGAATGTAGGTAGAAAGTTGGATTACAGATCTAGAATTCATAGGCCAAAGGAAGGACTAGAGATACAGATATGGAAGCAGATAGCATAAAGTGGTGTTTCAGACCTCCTTTCTTGAGTCTGATCACGTCCCACTGCAGACACTGTACAGAGGAAGAGCTGAGGAAAAACAGGCAGCTGACAGGGGAGGTTGCTATGCAACAGATGAGGAAAGTCATCCAGCCAGGCAGAATTGATGTTGGCCCTTGGGGAGTGAATGCTGCAGTTCCTTCTAGCACCAGCTTCCTCTCATACTCAGGCTGCTGGCAGAGCTGATGCCAGAACAAATGAGAAATGCACAGGGATTTACCTTGGATTTTGGAAAAGTTATCAGTTCAATTTAAATCACCTCACATCTGTATATCGTTTTCTGCCTTTTTGCGATTCTCCAGTCGTCCTGGAAGCACAGCAGCCTGTGTGTTCTTGGGCAGGACCCACTTACCGTGCTTCCTTTTTTTGCACGTTGAGAAACCAGCTCAGAGTTGATTGACCCGAGGCAGCTCACACAGCCAGTGACAGACAGGCTGGGCACTTCACCCCTGGAATTCTGAAGCCCAGCCCAGCTTCTTTCCACAAGATTGTGGCTTGCCCAGGCTCCAGCCCTGGAAGGAACTGGGGCTTGGCCTGGAACAGACACACAAGCACCTGATTGTTCTGGCAGCTCCACTGGGCACCAGGAAGGACTTGGGGGTTGGTAGTGTGATGGTATCTCTGACAGGAGAGGTCTGACAGTAGAAACAGAGTAGACCCCAAGGAGCAAGTCTCACATGTGGATGGACCCACATAGAGCTCAGAGTGTGATCTTAGGCCTACTGGAAAACAAATTTTCTTGTTTGGGGCAGATATTGGGGTGAGGGAGGCCAGTCACTCAGGAAGAGAGGGTACCTAGATTTCCAGGCCTGCAATAGCAAAATGTGGGCTTCTTATTCAGGGTCTCAGGCCCAAATTTTGCATTTTCTGTTTTCTGGCCCAGTGGCCTTGTTTGGTTCATGGGCTGTGTGTGTGCCTCAGCTTCCTGGTCTGTGAAACGGGGATGTTGACATCCCCCTCTTGGGTCTGCTGTGAGAGGCAAACAAGCCTCAGCACAGGTCCTGCTGTGAGGTACAAAGTGTACCTTTCTGTCTGCTCTTTCAGTCCCCTCACAAAATGTTTCCATGGCAGTAACTGCAGAAAGGACAGTAGAGAAGGTAATGTTCTGAGTCTGGGAGATAGTGAGGGGGAACATGTAGAGTCATGCGCGGCAGGCAGCCTCTTTACTACCCCTACAGGGTGTAGTCTCCAGGCTTTCAGTTACCTTGGTTGCCAAGTGGATGCATTTCGCAGAGGTCTAGCACTTGTTGCCATTACAGTCCCCCTCCCCTAAATCTCCTTAATATTGACCTGAGTGGCTGTGGGCAAGGGGGTGGAGGTGTCAGTCACCTGGCTGGAGGGGACCTGAGTAGAGCAGGAACTGAATAGTGACGCACTGCGGAAACGATAGGGGGCCAGTATGTGGGGCAAGGGGTGGGACCAAGAGGCATGGCGTATCTGTTGGGGGAGGGGATGCACACTGTCGACCTGGTTGGTGGTAGGAGGATGTGGTGGCAAAGAGGCGGGACCTCCCTCCATTGCACATGCGCTTTGTGGTCTCCAGGACTGAGCTTTTGTTGGGAAAGCAGGCGGGACTCTTGTGGACAGTTAGCACTTGCGCATGCGTGCGCAGCGTCCTTAGGCCGTGGGTGGTATATTAATCTAAGAGGCGGGGTCGTCTAAGCTGCCGCGCTGGCATTTTCTCCTGGAGAAGGAAAGAGTACGGCTGCTGAGAGCCCAGCCCAGCAATCCCGGTCCTCTGAGTCCTGAAGAAGGGAGGCAACGAGGGGGTTGGGGTTGGGGCCTGAGGCAAGGTGAGATTAGCCCTCAGATAGGACATTTGTTCCCTGTTGTGGTCCCTTTCCCATTTTATTTTTTTATCCTGATCCTTTCACTCAGGATTCTGAACTCCCTTCCGCTGCCTGTACCGATTCACATCTCCCACCTGTCCCTTTCTGATTTAGAACCCCCGTTCTCTGAACCTTTGTCCAGTCCCCTCTCATTGTTCCTTACAAAATCCTCACATATTTCTGGACCTTGGTCTGTATGTTTAAAAGCTCCTCTTCATTCAAAACCTCCATTCAACCTCCCAAATACAAAAGCCCAAGCCCCTTCCCCCAGATTCAGAACTCTTTCTCTGTCAGCCTCTTGACCTTAAGAATCTCCATCCGGGCGCCCGTTCAGTTTTCCCGCTGCGACCCAACCCGTTTCTCCACATTCAGCCCCTCATCCGCTTCCACAATCCACACACAAACACACGCACACGGTTAGGCCCCTGTATTTACCCTCTGTAGTGTAACGCCTAGCTCCTCTCCCACAACCCCCAGGCTCTGCTCTAGCCAGAGGGACCGGAGCCATGGCTCAGAAAATGGACTGTGGTGCGGGCCTCCTCGGCTTCCAGGTGAGATTTCTGCTCCCCACCCCACCATTTCCTTAACAGACTGTACCCCCGCCCTTGGGGCCCATTGGTTGTCCAGTCTCCAGGATTTTGCCCTCTATCTTGCCTAGACTTCGTCTTTTTTTAAAATAAAATTCTCAGCGTTTATCGAAGGGGGGAGGGGCGACTCTTTTCAGCCATCAGTCCCTGCTTAGAGAAAGGGGAGACCCTGTTAGTAGTCAGGGCAATTTGCCTAAAGAATGCGGGTTGATAAGGAACCATTTTTTTCCACAGTCCTGACTGTGGAGCATTGTGTCTCCTCTTTCCCAACCCCCTAACTCCACTCTCCCTTTCTCCTACGTTCCCCATCCTGTACGACCCCCCTTCTCTTCAACTCCGCCTTGAGCCCTGAGCTCCCACAGCAAGCCTCACTGGCTCTACCCTAAGCTCACTTCTCCTTCAGAGCCCCCACCCCGCTCCAGTTCGTGCCAGCTCCTCACACGGCCTCGTCCTACTTGCCCCTTCCCTCATCCTCCATGAGCACGGTTTCTATCCGCCCCGCCTCCACCGCTCCGCCTCCCTTCCACCCTTATCTGTCCCTTCGGTCTCTGTCTGGGTCCTCCTGTGTTTGCACCAGCCGCTGCCTGCAGCTCTCCTGCTGTACTGTGCCCCTGCTGCTCCAGCTTCTGAGGCCCAGAGATTTATCCCCCCTCTCTCACTGTATTTACAGGCTGAAGCCTCAGTAGAAGACAGCACCTTACTTATGCAGACCTTGATGGAAGCAATCCAGATCTCAGAAGCTCCACCTACCAGCCAGGCCACAGCAGCTGCCAGTGGGCAGAATGCTAGTCCCCAGTGTTCACAGCTCCCAACTGCCAGTGAGATGGCTGATGTTCAGGTTTTAGCAGCTGCTGCAAGGCCTAAAACAGCCTTTAAAACCCAGAATGCCACTACAAAAGGCCCAAATGATGTCTACGATTTCTCTCAGGCACATAGTGCCAAGGAGATATCCAATACTCAACCTAAGGCACCCTTTAAGCCCCAGAATGCCACTCCAAAGGGCCCAAATGCTGCCTATGATTTTTCCCAGGCAGCAGCCACAAGTGAATTGGCTGCTAGTAAGTCTGAGGTGGCCTTATTTAAAGCCCAGGATGTCACTACTAAGGTGGGCCCAAATGCTACCAGTAATTTCTCTCGGTCTCCCAGTGCCAATGAGATGGCCACTAACCAGCCTAAAACTGCCTTCAAGGCTTGGAATGATACCACTGAGGCCCCTATAGCAGATACCCAGACCCACAGTCAGAATGTAAACCGGGCCAAATTGGCCACTTCCCAGGCAGACACAGAGACCAACCCAAGTATCTTTGAACCTGACGGTGCAGCTGCGCAGACATCAGCAGAAGGTTCCCTGGCTCAGAATTTGGAGTCTCGGACTATCATTCGGGGCAAGAGAACCCGTAAGGTGAGATCCCTGCTAGCTTCATTTTTTTTCAGGCTCCTCAATTTTTTCTAAATGAAACAAAAATATAACTACCTGTATTCAGGTAAGCTGCAGGGAATCTTGAGGTGAATGTTTATTTCTGTTTCCTGAATATTCACAAACTGATGGGAAGACAGTACACACACGCAGATAATAAACCTGTATGTAATTCATTTTAAATTTTGGTAGCAGCCATCATGTGTTAAGTCTTGAGCTAGGCACACTCACAAAGGTCGTGTTATTAAATCCTCTTACTTGCTAGGGATCATAGTCTCAGTTTTACAGGGAGGGAAACTAAGTCCCAGAAAGGTGAAGTGACCTAAGTTATTTGTTCAGGGTGGTAGAGCCACTAGTGGACATAGGAAGAGGAGAAGCCACAGAACCCACCCTTGGGTTCCTCTTGGCCTGATTTGGAGATGAAATTCCTCCCCGGAACACAGTGAAAGGCAAGCTCATGACTCAGGGTGACCAGTGGCCAGTAGGTCAAGTCGTTAACTACAGATGAGTGTTTAGGGGAGCTTTTTGGAATAGCAAGGATGAAGACACAGTACCAACTAGTGACCTTGAACGTTTCTTTTGTCTGATGTTGCAGATTAATAACTTGAATGTGGAAGAGAACAGCAGTGGTGATCAGAGGCGGGCCCCACTGGCTGCCGGGACCTGGAGGGCTGCACCAGTTCCAGGGACCACTCAGAACCCACCTGGTGCACCCCCTAATGTGCTCTGGCAGACCCCATTGGCTTGGCAGAACCCATCTGGCTGGCAAAACCAGGCAGCCAGGCAGACCCCACCAACACGTCAGAACCCCCCAGCTAGGCAGTCCCCACCATCCTGGCAGAACCCAATTGCATGGCAGAATCCAGTGATCTGGCCAAACCCAGTAATCTGGCAGAATCCAGTGATCTGGCCGAACCCCATTGTCTGGCCTGGTCCAGTTGTCTGGCCAAATCCAGTGGCTTGGCAGAATCTACCTGGATGGCATACTCCACCTGGATGGCAGAACACACCGGGCTGGCACGGCCCTCCAGACTGGCAAGGCCCTTCTGATTGGCCATTACCTCCTGACTGGCCACTTCCCCCTGATTGGCCACTTTCCACTGACTGGCCACTTCCACCTGACTGGATCCCTGCAGATTGGCCCATTCCACCTGACTGGCAGAACTTGCGACCCTCGTCTAACCTGCGACCCTCCCCCAACTCGCGTGCCTCACAGAACCTGGCTGCCCCACAACCCCGAGATGTGGCCCTTCTTCAGGAAAGAGTAAGAGTTGTACCTCCCTACTTGTTTCTCTCTCACTC
Source organism: Heterocephalus glaber (assembly GCF_053883595.1). NCBI lineage: Eukaryota > Metazoa > Chordata > Mammalia > Rodentia > Bathyergidae > Heterocephalus > Heterocephalus glaber. Next base: position 266,034 of record NW_028258339.1, on the reverse strand, counting down.
TGTTGTTTCTCTCTCCCTCTCTCTCTTCTGTTGTCCTTATATTTATAATAAACTAAGTTTTCTGCAAATGTCTTAGAACTTAAATGATTTCTTTCTCCCCTCTCAGGCAAATAAGTTAGTAAAGTACCTGATGCTTAAAGACTACACAAAGGTGCCCATCAAGCGCTCAGGTAGGCAGCTAGTATTCCTTCCTCAAACTCTGCCTGTCCCCTCCTTATTTTCTGTGGGCATACCTTTGTTTATACTATGTCCCTTCTCCTGCTGGCCCCTCGCTTCCATGGCTGGTTCTTCATTTCCCATGCTTGAGCATCCTGGCTTATTATCCTCAGCAGGGTTTGCAAAGTGGCCAGGGAGTCGCTCCCATTGAACCTAGGTCTTCTCTCCTCTCTCCTATAGAAATGCTGAGGGATATCATCCGAGAATATACTGATGTTTATCCAGAAATCATTGAACGTGCATGCTTTGTCCTGGAGAAGGTGAGAAGGCAGCCCTGCGGGACAGGAATGTTGGGAAAAGTCTGGATTTTAAAGATTCATGGGATTCCTACTGGGAGTTTAGGATAAGTCTCACAGAAAAATGAGTGCTTATGAGTATTGCTTGTGCTAAATCTCCTAATTTCTTTTTTCTTTCTTTTTTTTGGGGGGGTTCCTGTAGAAATTTGGGATACAACTGAAAGAAATTGACAAGGAAGAACACCTATACATTCTCATCAGTACCCCTGAGTCCCTGGCTGGCATACTGGGAACGTAAGATGGGAAAGGAGGTGGAATGTGGCCTTTCTCAGTGATGTCCATCCCCCCACCCCGGGAGTTTCCAATAGGTCAGGGTCAGAGTTCAGGGTTACATAACAGGTCATGGGCAAAGCTGGGGTATTATTCTCCCCTAGCTGTGGAATATTGGGGAAGCTAGATGGGTAAGCTGGCTGGGGTGTCTAATGCAAATGGCTGCTGAAAATATATTATTTTTATCCTCCTTTAGGACCAAAGACACACCCAAGCTGGGTCTCCTCTTAGTGATTCTGGGTGTCATCTTCATGAATGGCAACCGTGCCAGTGAGGGTGAGTGGCTGGACTTGCACCTGGGGGTTGGCCATAGCCTGATTTCTATGCTCATTTTCCATGCCTTGTCTCCTCTTGCCTCCCATTGCAGCTGTCCTCTGGGAGGCACTACGCAAGATGGGACTGCGTCCTGGGTATGATCAGGCTCTGTCATCTCTTACTTATTTGAATCATCCTTTGGCAGCAGAGGATGGTCCCCAGGATTGCATTAACTGGGTGGTCTGGGGGTTTGGTTTGGGGAGGTACAGAACCCAGGGATGTGACCTGGGTGGAAGTGGAAGGGGAAGCAGTCTGAACTCTCTGCCTCTTTTTTCATCTCTGATCTTATGCTGGAAAGCTCTCTGCTTTACTTTGGGCAAAGTTATAGTATCTCTCTCTCCCTCCCTCCCTCTCTTTCTCTCTCTCTCCCTCCCTCTCTCTCTCTGTCTCTTTTTCTCTCTCTTTCTTTTTTTTTTCTTTTTTTGGTTACTATCAGGGTGAGACATCCTCTCCTTGGAGATCTGAGAAAACTTCTTACTTACGAGTTTGTAAAGCAGAAGTAAGTGATACCTAAGGAGCTTTTTCTGGTCCTCGTGATTCTGTGTGTTGGTCTGCCTCAGAAAGCCCTTCTGAAGCTTATTTCTTAAACTATAGCTGCTCATAGACTCACAGAAGCACATTTGTACTCAAGGGTGCTTATTGTGTGTACTCCTTTAAGTTGAGTCTTTCTATTTTAGAGCTACCTTACAAGTAACTGACACCTGCCCACTGTCTTCCTGGCAGACATTCCCAAGGTTGGGCCAGGTAGAGGCTTTTGCACTGCGATGTAGTCATGGCAATGGGCCTGTGGCTTATTGACAAGATTATAAGAATCTGGAGCCTTGGCAGAGGGAGTGAGATTAGTGTTGTCCTTTCTGTGACCCAACTCAAGCCTCCCTTGCAGCTCTGAATGATTGCCTGGTGTAGAATCACTGGCACAGAAATTTAAAGGCCTGATTATTAAAGGGTAAATACCCTGATTGTGGTTAAGAATGAGTCTGGAGTAAGAGAATTGCTACTTGAAATCCGGAGTTTCAAAGTCTTGGATTATTATGCATCAGTGGATATATTACCATTCTGCCTGGGTAGGTAACACAGACATTTTTGCTCTTTCAGATACCTGGACTACAGACGAGTGCCCAACAGCAACCCTCCTGAGTATGAGTTCCTCTGGGGCCTCCGTTCCTACCATGAGACTAGCAAGATGAAAGTGTTGAGATTCATTGCAGAGGTAACAGAACTGCTCCATAACTGATAGTAGCTGGGAAAGGTCCAGAAAAAAGGTCCAGAAAAGGAATAATATCCTAGATATGTTGTTGCTATATGTAGTAACAGAAAATAAGGTGCTTGATATGTATTAGGTGCTTGGTATGTATTAACACTATTATGGGTTTTGTATTTTTTTTTCAGAATGTTTTAATATTTTTGTTTCCAAGCTTTACTTAAGTATTATTGACAAAAATTGTACATATTTACAAGGTATGTCATGTTTTTTCTGTTGATTTTTTTTACATTGATTGATTGTGGTACTGGGGATCGAACTCAGAACCTTGTACTTTCCAGGCAGACATGGTGCCACTGAGCTACAGCCCCATTTATTTATTTTTGACTGAAAAGAATTGTACATCTTTGTGGGGTGCAATATAATGTTTTGATTATGTATGTGTATTTATTATGGAATGATTAAATCAAGCTAAGTAACTATCCATCATCTTACATACTAACCATGTTTTTGGTGGTAAAAATGTTTAAAGCCAACTCTCTTAGTGATTTTCAAATATGCAATACATACTCATTAACTATAATCATCCTGTACAACAGATCTGCAAACTTATTCATCCTATCTAATTGAAACTTTGTGCCCCTTAACCACCTCACCCCACCCCATCACAGGCCCTGACAGCTACCATTCTGCTCTACTATGAGTTTGACCTCTTTTTTGGATTCCACCTATAAGTGAGATCATACAGTATATGTCTTTCTGTTTCTGGTTTATCTACTCACCGTATAATGTCCTCCAGCTTCATCCATGTTGTCACAAATGGCAGGATTTCCTTCTTTTTAAAGGATGAATAATACTCCATTGTGTATATATACCACATTTTCATTATCTGTTCATCTGTTGAGGTATACTTTGATTCTCTATCTTGGCTATCGTTAAAGAGGCTTTTGTTTTTTGTTTCTCATCGCAGGTTCAGAAGAGAGACCCTCGTGACTGGACTGCACAGTTCATGGAGGCTGCAGATGAGGCCTTGGATGCTCTGGATGCTGCTTCAGCTGAGGCTGAAGCCCGAGCTGAAGCAAGAACCCGCATGGGCATTGGAGATGAGGCTGTATCTGGGCCCTGGAGCTGGGATGACATAGAGTTTGAGCTGCTGACCTGGGATGAAGAAGGAGATTTTGGAGATCCCTGGTCCAGAATCCCATTTACTTTCTGGGCCAGATACCACCAGAATGCCCGCTCCAGATTTCCTCAGACCTTCGCTGGTCCCATTATTGGTCCTAGTGGTACAGCCAGTGCTAACTTTACTGCCAACTTTGGTGCCATTGGTTTCTTCTGGGTTGAGTGAGATGTTGGGTAGGTATATCACTTTGGATTGGGCAAATTGGGGGATACAGGGTAGATGGGTTTCCATTTATGTGCATGAGCTAGGAGTCATAGGAAACCTGTGGTGGGGAGATGAGGGAGGTATAGGAAAGTACTGTTTGGTATTTATGTTCCTTCCTATTTGATATAATGTATATCATTGGATTTTTCCCTTTTCTTTTCTTATATTCACAGATATTGCTCATCAGTTGCAATAGCCCTTCCCTTGAGTGAGGCTGAAGCCTCAGATTCCTTCTAAATACAGCTATGTAGAGAGCCACATCCTGTTGACTGAAAGTGGCATGCAAGATAAATATATTTGCTGTTACTGTCTCTTGCTTTTTTTTTTTTCATGTGCTGTCAAGTTTTGGTATCAGAAATAAACATTGAAACTGCAAGGTGAATTAGATGTGCATCCCTTTTTTCTGTATTCAGGGAGAGATCAACACATTAATGGGAGAAGACATCAGCTCTATCCTGAAGAGCAGATCAGCATCCAACAGGTGAAAATATGGATAGCTCCAGCTAATGGATTCGGGGCCAAAAGAGGGATCAGTGAACACAAGTGTTAATAAGACATAAGAACTAGTATAGTTTATTCAATAAATATCATCTAGGTAACTCTGGTGATAGATATACTGCTGCATATTCTGAAATGATTGACATTGAGAGAAATAACATAATGAAGGAAAGTGTAAGTAGGTAGGTGCTCAGATAGTAGATTTAAGATGGTAGAAGAGGCAGAATTCCAGGTGATGACAAGGTTCAGAGAGTGGAGAGTTGAAGGGGAGAGCCAGGGGATATTGGTTATGTTGTTCATGTGACAAGTGAAATAACTCCAGGATAGAGGCAGGAGTAAGACTAAAAACACTTATGAGCCAGGTCCAAAGTCTCCGTGAGAAACAAAATGTACTCCCTAGCCACATTGCCTCTAAAGGGGTAGGCTCTTAGGCACACCTCCCTGTCTCTGGAAATGCAGCACAGGAAGCTATCCCTCTAGGAAATCCACAGTGCTCTATTCCCACAGGACCAGGGCTTCGTCACAGAGAGGGTTTTATGGAGAGTGAAGAAGTCCTTGCTCCTGCAGGGTGAAAGAGGAGCTTTTGTTGCTAGTGAACAAAACTTAAGAAAGTAAGACAAAGCTCCATGCAGAGCTAGACAGCCTTTAGATGTGATCATAAACAGGGACCTGGCTTGAACTACTGAGATCTATCTTGGAAGCTAAGACTCCCACTGAGGATGAAATTAGGCCTAGGCTATGACTTAGAAGCTTGGTGTTATCTGGACATGTGGACAAGGATGGAGACAGGAGCTTCTGGGGTAGAAAAAATGCAAGAGCAAAGGCAAAGTCTCTTCTCAGAAAGGACTCAGTAAAGGGCAAAGTCAATGTCCAGAGCTTCCTTGGGTTCCTGGTGATGTCCATATTCTGAGAAAAAAAGCCCTTGATTGTAAGGAGAAATGTAGGGCCCCAGCCCTCCCCTGCCCCTTGTCCTCACTATCAGGAACTATTCTTAGAGCCAGTCTGGTTCCTGACTCTTCTCAAGCAGGCCTAGGAGAATCTCTTGAGGCCTTTGGGGCAGGGGACTGCTCTAGCCCTGTGTCCCTGGTGGCTCAGGCCTGGGCTGCAATTCCTGCTTTTCTGGATGATGATTATTATTCCCATTGATGTGAAACACTTGGGATCTATGGAGCTAGGTGGCCTTTCTGTGGAGGAGGGTGCTTTCACCACATGTTCACAGCCAGCCTGGATAGAGTCCCTTACCTACCTCAGGTTTCTACTGGTGTGGGCTCATGGTCTCTACAGTCAGGTAGATGAACTCCACTTTGCAGCCTTGGAGAAGAACAATCCATGGATAGCCTCTGTGAGCTACATGAGGCCTCCAGCTGATAGCCAGCAAAGAAACCAGGACCTTAGACCTCCAGCTGTAGGGACCGGAGTTGTGCCAACAATTTTAATGAGACTGGAAGTAGATTCTTTCCCTGAAGCTCCAGAAAGAAATATAGCCCTACCAACACCTTAATTTCAGTCTTGCCTGAACAGAGAACCTAACCAAGCCATGCCTGGACTTCTGACCTACAGTAGGAGGGAGATTAAAAATGGATATTGTTTTAGGCACTCAGTTTGTGATAATTTTTTATGCATTAGTAAAAAACCAAAATATAGTCTCTGTAGGATGACATGTTCGGATGTTTGCATACATCCATTGAAACAGTAAACTATATTATTTCCCCTGGTATTGCCAAGGGTCAGGCATGTAATTTACTCTTAGTCAATTATGTGTTCTCTTCTTGGATTTTGAAATCTGGTGATTGACACAGAGTTTAAAAAATAGTATATGTGATTGTTATCCTCAGGGTAGCATTCTGATCAGACTATTATTGTCTTTTTGTTTCAGTTCCTATCCAGTTCTTGTTACTTTTTCCAATCTTCTTTCAGTTCTGTGAGTCTCTGACATCTTTCTAATGAAACTTTTATTTACATTGGCAAGAAGTCCTTGTGTGATAGCCAACCTGACTCCATTTGTGCGCCTGACTCTGTGTAAAGTCCAGTGATTCTGGGTGGTCGCTCCCCCCCTCCCAGTCCCCTCAGTTAATACATAACAAATCACTGCATCCTATGTAAGTCTGCAACTATATTATCTTTACTACCTTGTAAACAGAAGACTCCTGCACATATGTGATACTTTGTTTTAACTAAACTGTGTGAAACTGCCCCTGACCCCCACTAACTTAGCAAAGTTCTGCTCCTGTGAAGTTCCACTTGTGCTCCCTGACTCCCTGAGCCCTCCCCAAATAGAAGAGCCCTTAAAAAGACCCTGCAGACTGCCTTGCCTTTGTCCAGAATCTTTTTGGCATGAGCCACTGTGGACCGCTAGCTATGATAATGAAGGATTCCATTTAATTCAGAGTGTGGCGCATCTCTATAGTTCCAACTCACCTGGCCCTATAACACTTGGTTCCAATTCCACCTTTTTCCAATGATAGGGCATTGGCCAAGTATCTTTCCCTCTCTGAGTCCTAGTTTACTCATCTATAAAAGTAGACAAGGAAATAAAGTAATTGGTGTATTTGGCAAAAACTGAATTACTGAACACTCCCCTACATTTCCTAGACACTTCTACTCTTGTGCTGGTGTGATATGATTGTTTCTGGCCTGTGTATATAAGTGATATGTGCATTTCCAAGGCAAGACACCTACAAGCCCATGTATCTTTAAAATAATGTTATGTCCAGCAAAGTCCTGGAAAAGAAAAGTTTCCCTGGATAGTTGGTTGGATGTCATAGTGTAGGTGAATCTCATGCAGTAGGATGAGAATAAGGAAGGAAGGACTTGGGATGGCTTTTGAATCTGAGACTTGGCCCTAACTTGCCCCATCTCTATCATAGCATCAAGTTGCAAAGGGGCTCATGTACAGAGGTAGTTGATTGCATTAATTTGGTAGGGAAAAGGGCAAGTGCAGGATACAGACAGATTAGACTGGAGGCCCCTAAAGCGTACTGGAGGAACAAGTAAAGGTTGGGTACAGATTAAAGAAAAACCTCAAAGATGAGCCTGGTTTGTTTAGACTCTCTCCAAGAACGTTAGTTGGCCATTCATATGATGCCAATTTTAGTATCATATTAATATTAGTTTTAGTATCCATTGATGATTCTTCATTCAGTTATTATCATGCATATTATACAGAGATAACTATTCCCATCCTTTTTAATGGAAGATCCAATTTATATAGACTCATAATTTTATAATTATAAATCATTATTTACAAATAAAGCAAAAGTATCTGAAAAGGAATTTTATCAAATATTTTATAATTTGGAAATCAACTGATGTTTCCATGATGTTTAGTTTGATACTTTCATGCATGCAGATAGCATGCACTGATAAAATCCAGCCTCCCTTTAATCTTCTCCCACCCACCCTTCCCAGCCTCTATTTGTTATTCTACATTCATGTTGATCTTTTAGCTTTTATCATTCTTTTTTCTGTTTTTATTGAGGTGGAATTGAGAAGTAAAGGGGAACAAGGGAGCAGAGAGGAAAAGGAAGGGACAAGAAAAAAAGGAATAGAAGGAAAAAATGGAAACAAACTTTTGTAAATAAAGAGGGGAAGAGGGGCTGAAGGGAGGGGAGGGGAATGGGAAAAAAAAGAAGGAAGATATTCAAATTCCCTATGATGAATGTTATAATTATGTGTATCTAAAAATGTACCAACAAAATTTTTTTTTTTTTGGACTGGGGATCGAACTCAGGTCCTTGTGCTTGCGAGGCAGGTGGCAGAACCACTGAGCTAAATCCCCAGCCCCCAACAAAAAATTTTTAAAAATTTAAAAATGATACATATTTACAGTGTACAATGTAATGCTTTGATATATGTGTACATTGTGAAATAATTGCCATCAAGCTAATTTATATATGCATTTGCTCAAATAGTTATCATTTTTGTGGGTGGTGAGGAAATTTAAGGTCTAGTCTCGTAGTAAATTTCAAGTATACAATCCAGAATTATTAGCTATAGGCACTATTCTGTACATTAGATCTCCAGAATTTATATTATCCTATGTAACTGAAACTTCATACCCTTTGATCAATGTTTCTCCATCCCCTTCCCAACACCAGCTCCTGGAAGCCACCATTCTATTCTTAATTTGACTTTTTTAGATTCCACATGTAAGTAAGATCATGTGGCATTTGTCTTTCTGTGTCTGCCTTATTTCACTTAGCATAATACCCTCTGAACCCACTAATGATGTTGCAAATGTCAAGATTTTCTTTTTAAGGCTAAATAGTATTCCACTGTGTATGTTTACCACATTTCTTTACCCATTCATCTGTTAATGGACACATGGGGTTGATCTGGACTATTGTGAATAGTGCTGCAATCAACAGTACAGATATCTCTTAATACTGTATTCTGAGAAGAGATATCTCTTAGATATAATAATTTCATTTCCTTTGGATTTATACCCGGAAGTGGGATTGCTAGACCATATGATAGTTCTGTCTTCAGGTTTTTGAAGAATCTCCACGTTGTTTTCCATAAAATAAGTTCAACATCAATAATCATCAGAGAAATGCAAGTTAAAATCACAATCACATCTGAATGGTTGTTATCAGTAAAACAAGATAACTAGCATTGGGGAAGATGTGGAGAAAAGGGAATTTTTATACACTATTGATGGGAATGTAAAGAGTACATACATATAAATTTAAACTGGTCTATGTCTACAAAAAAGTCTTTCCTAGAGTTTAGTCAGAGTTGTACTATACCTGTGAATCATTTTGGGGGAATGTACATCTTTATAATGTTAGTCCTTCCATTTGATGCACATAAGCTTCTCCACTTATTTTGGTCTTATAGGATTTTTTTCATCAGAATTTTTACCATACCTATACGGTATGTGTTTTGGTTATACCTAAGTATTTCCTTTTCTTTGGAATCATAAATGGTATTGTGTCTTTAATTTCCATTTTCACACACTTCTTATAAATAGACAACTGATTGGTTTTTCTATGTGTGTTGAATCTATAATCCCATGAACTTGCTAAAGTCATTTTTATTTTTTGTAGAATCCTTGGGACTTTATCCATAGACAATCAGGCCATCTGCAAATAGGGATAGTTTTCTTATTTCCAATCTGTCTGTATACCTTTTGTATTTATTTTTTTTCGGTTTTATTGTACTAGCTAGAATTTTCTGTACTATATTGAACAAGAATAATGACAACAGATGAACTTGCATGTCATTGATATGGAAGGGCAAATACTTCAGGCTCTCCAATTGCCTCTGACTGCCTAGAAAGGGGGACAGATGATGAGGGCTAAAGAAAAAAAGACAACAGAGACTTGTGTAATTTCAAAGTATATGGGGGTCCAGGAGGTCATTGCCTCAGAGTGGGCAAAGACCAAGACACCAAGACTCTCCCACCTAGCCACTATTTATTGGGTACACAATAATTAGACGTGGGGGGGGAGGGGGGATGGGTGGGATGAATTAAGCTGATAAGGAACTTGTCCCTCACTAGGTGAAACCTTTCTCTTTTGTATAGCTACTGGGTTCTCAAGGAACCAGGATGTCTTCAGCTGATGCTATCTTGCCTCTGAGCACCACAGCATCACAGAGCATTGAGGCCTCAGCTGTGACCCGAGCCAAAATGGGAGTTATGTTTCTGCCTGCCATAGCAGGCTCCTGGGCAAGGCAAATTGGGCATTAGACAGCTATAGTCATACTTTAAATATGAAATGATTTTTCCCCAAAATTTATGTAGAAATGCTCCCAACATCAGGCTTTCACTATTAAGTATGATCTTAACTATACAGGAGTTGGTAGAAGGTTTTTGTAAGTTGAGGAAGTTTCTATTCCTGCTTTGTTGAGATTTTTTACTATTAATGTTTGTTGTATTTTGTTAATGCTTTTTTGGTGTCTTGTATGATTGTATGATTTTTCTTCTTTAATTTTTGTAAATTTTTCATTCTGGTAAAATGCACTTAACAAAATTTAGCATCTTCATCATTTTTAAGTGTATAGTTAATTAGTGTTAATATACCACATTGTTGTGCAACTGCCTGCAGAACTTGTTCATCTTGCAAAGCTGAAATTCTATATCCAATACATAACTTCCTATTTTCCCCCTCACCAGTCTGTGGAAACCATGATTGCAGTTTCTGTATCTCCTCATATAAGTTATATTATAGGGAATTTATCTGTACTTAATGGGTTTAATTTCACTTAGCGTAATGTCCTCCAGGTTTATCTGTGATCTACCAGTGACATTTATTGCTTCCAACTCTGGGGTATTGTGAATAGTGCTGCAATGAACATGGATATGCAAATATCTGAAACTCCATTTCAATTCTTTTGGATATATACCCAGAAGTGGGAATACTGGGTGCTGTGATAGTTCTATTTTTAATTTTTTTGACAAACTGCCATTCTCTTTTCCATAGTGATTGCACCATTTTATAATCCTAACAACAGTGCACAAGGATTCTAATTTGTCCATGTCTTCAACAACACTTATTATTTTATAGGTTTTATTTATTTATTGGATAGTTCCAGTAGATCTGAGGTGATAGTTTGATTTGAATTTCCCTTGTGATTAATAGTGTTGAACATCTTTCAATATGATTATTGGCCATTTGTATATCATCTTTGTAAAAATGTCTATTCAAGTCCTTTGCTTATTTTTAATTGAGTTATTCGATTTTTTTTGTTTAAGTTGCAGGACTTATTTATATATTGTTTATTAATACTTTATCAGCTATGTTGTTTACAAATATCCTACATTCTATATGTTGGCTTTTCACTCTATTTTGTTCTTTGATACACAAGATTGTTTAAGTTTGTAGTATCTATTTTTGCTTTTGTTACCTGTGCTTTTGGTGTCATAACCAAAAATTTAATGCCAAACCCAGTATCACGAAAGTTTTCTTTCATATTTTCTTCTATGAATTTTATACTTTTAGGTCTTGCCCTTAAATCTTTAATCCTTTTGGTTTTGTTGTTCTTTTGCTTGTTTTTCCAGTCCTGAGGATTGAACTCAGGGAGTGCTGAGCTACATCCCCAGCCTTTTTGAGACAGGGTCTTGCTAAGTTCCCCAGGCTGGCCTCAAACTTTTGATCCTTCTGCCTCAGCCTCCGAAGTAGATGGGATTACAGATATTTGCCACTATGCCCAGCTTCTTTAATCCATTTTGAGTTAATTTTTGTTTATGGTGTATAATAAGGGTCTAATTTCATTTGTTTGCATATGGATATCCAGTTTCCCCAACCCCATTTGTTGAAGAGACTTTTTTTCTACTGAATAATCTTAGCACTCTTGTCAAAGATCATTTAACCACATATTTGAAGGTTTATCTCAGCCTGCATTCTCTTTCATTAGTCTACATGTCTACCTTTATCCCAGTAATTACTGTAGTTTTGTAATGTTTTAAAATTAGAAAGAGCGAATTCTCTTAACTTTGCTCTTCTTTTCATAATTGTTCTGGGTCCCTTAAAATTCCACATGTATTTTAGAATGATTTTGCTATATGAAAAATGCTGGTGGGATTACATAGAATTTGTAATCACTTTGATTATATGGGCATCTTAATAATCAATATTAACTTTTAATCTTGAACATGGAAAGTCCTTTTGTTTTCTTCAGTTTCTTTCATCAATTGTTAAAGTTTTCTTTCATCACCTTGGTTGGGTTTATTCATATAAGTATTAGTATTCTATTCTTTTTGTTGTATTGTAAATACAATTCTTTTCTTTTTCAAATTATTGTTACTGTATAGAAATACAAATGAGTTTTGTATGTTGATTATATATCTTGCAACTTTGAATTTATTAGTGTCAACATGTTTTGCTGTTATGTAAACTAAGGGCTATCTGCATATAAGAAAGATTATATCATCTATAAAGAAAGATAATTTTTATTCATTTCTAGTATGCATTCCTTTTACTTTGTTTTTGCCTGTTTTGCTTTGCCTGCTGGGCCTTCTGATACTATGTTGAAGAGACCAGCTACAGTGGTATTCTTATTTTATTCCTTTTTTTTTTTTCTTATTCCTGATCCTAAAGGAAGATAAGCTCATAAAATTAGTTGGAAAGTGTGTTCTTGTCTGTAAGAGAGTGCGTAAAATCAATATTAATTGTTTCAATATTTGGTTATATTCTCAAGTCAAATCATCTGGAACTATATGTTTCTTTGTAGGGAGTCTTTATAAGTAATTTTCTTTAATAATTATATCTTTCATCTAATTTAAATTTTGATTTCTTATATTTTTTCAGAATTAAGTTATGGAATTAATGAGTATTATTATTTGTCACATTCTCTGTTACCTTTTTTTATGCTTGCAGAATCTATAGTAACATTCCTTGTTTTGTTCTTAATATTGATTATTTATCCTTTTATTTTTGTCAATATTACTAAAGTTTTTCCAATCTTATGATATTTCCAAGAACCATCTTTTGTTGTATTGATTTTCTAGATCACATCCTATTTTCAATATTCTTTTCTAGTATCATCTTTATTATTTTTTTCCTTCTCCTTCTCTATGTTTACTTTGCTTTCCTTTTGCTATTTTCTTGAGATAAAAACTTAGATCTTTTATTTTAAGTTTTCTTTTTAATGTAAGCATTTAGTGATACAAACCTCTCTCGCTACTGTTTTATTGTGTAGCACATACATTGACATCTTTTATTTCATTTTTATTCCATTCTATGTATTTTTCAAATTTCCTTTGGATTTTGTAGAAGTATATTGTTTAATTTTGTGATGTGTAAATTTGTTCTTATAGATTACTAATTTGATTCTTTTATGGTTAGAGAACGTATGCTTTATGATGTTGTTTTAATGCTGTTGAGGTTTATCTCCAAGATATGGTTTGTCCTATTGAATGCTTCATGAGTGCTTGAAAAAATATTTTTACTGTTACTAAGTAGAGTTCCTTCTCCCTCTCCTTCTCCCTCTCCCTCCCTTCCTCTCTGTTTCTCTCTGTCTCTTTATATGTGTGTGTGTGTATTATCTCATTGATCAGTTGCACATCATTGCAGATGCTTTGTCTAGTAGTTTCATCTATTGCTGAGAATGCATTGTTGAAGTCCTCTAGTATAATTTTGGATTTGACTACTTTTCCCTCAATTTTTGCTTCATATTTTTTGAAGCTTCACTTGTTTGATGCATACATATGTAGGATTATAATTTCCTCTTGATGAGGGACCTTTTATCATTATGTAGTGTTCCTCTTTGTCTCATTTCTTTTCATCTGATGTTAATATCAATATTCCTGCTTGCTTTTTATTGTTTGCATTGTATATCACTTTTGAACCTTTACTTCCACCCTACATATGTCTTTATATTTAGAGTAAATTCCCATTTATTCTTTTTCAACCATTTTAATACTTTCAATAAATATTATATTTAGGGTATACACCATGATGTTATGGGACATATATAGACAGTAAAATGATTAGTAAAGCAAATTAACATATCCATCATTTCAAATAGTTGCCCATTTTTGCATAGCAAAAAAGCTAAAATAACTTATTTAGCAAAGATTTCAAGTATATTAATAAGCATAGTTCTCTTGTTGTATATTAGCTCTCTAGACTTATTCATCCCATATACCCGCTACTCTGCTTCCTTTGAGCTATATCTTGCCATTCCCTCCTCCTTCCCCCCCATCTTCCTGGTTACCACTCTTTGATTTTTCTCTATATGTATTTGACTTTTTAAGAACTTTCACATATAAGTGAGATTATGCAATATTTTCTTCCTGTGTCTCACTTATTTAACTTAGCATAATGCCCTCCAGTTTTGTCCATATTGCGGCACATGACAGAATCACATTTTTAAAGGCCAAATGATATACCACTGCACTTCTATACTATAGTTTCTTCATCTGTTTGTCTTATCAACATTCATTTAGGTTGTTCTATATCTTGACTAATGTGAATAAGTTGCAGGGAACATAGGAGCGTAAGATAACAAAGTGATGATTTCATCTCCATTGGATATGTAACAACAAGAGATTTTGATGGGTCAACTGGTAATTCTCTTTTTAATTTATTTAGGAATTGCTGTACTATTTTCTATAATGGTTGTGCCAGTCTGCACTCCCACTCACAGTTTCAAAAAATTTCCTTTTCTCCACACTTTCACCAACATTTATCTCTTCTTTGCTTTCCTCTTCTTTGTTTCTTTTTTATAATAGCCATCCTTACAGATTTGAGGTGATATCTTAGTGTGGGTTTTATTTGTATTTTCCTGGCAATCAGTGATGTTGAGCACTTTTTCATGTACCTGTTGGCCATTTTTATGTCTCCTCTGGAGAAATGTCTATTCAGGTCCTTTGCCCAATTTTAAATTAGGTTTTCCTGATATTTATTGTATGAGTTTTTAAAATAAATTTTTGATATTAACTTCTGTTCACATACCTAACTTGCAAACATTTTTTTCTAATCTGTAAATTGTTTAACTTTTCATAGTTATGATACTGAAGTGGCAAAATGAGCCAGTGTTGACTATGAAGGGTGGACTTTGATACACTGCCCTTTCTTTCTCCTCCCTGGAGGTCTTGGGCTCTGTCCACTAGGGGTCAGCTAATGGTAAAATGTAAACTTAGATAGGTAAAGAGATCCTACTTCATTTTTTGGGGGGGGGTACTGGGAATCGAACTCGGGTCCTTGTGCTTGCGCAGCAGGCCGCAAAACCACTGAGCTAAATCCCCAGCCCCCTACTTCATTCTTGTACCCAGACCTTTGCTTCATCCCAGCCAGACCTGCTGGCTCTGCATTGACAGACACTGGGAGTTGACCCATTGAACCATAAGCCAGTTCCTTGTGTGTATATATATCCTTTAGGGAAAGCACTGGCAGAAAGCACAGTGTGGCAGTACTGTATAGGGTAGGAGTAGGATATTCTTGTGTCCTCCAAATATAAGCTCCACACAATTAGATTTTTACCTAACAGTGCCACATAGTCTGATGTCTCTCAGTTGCAGATAGTGTATATACTTACCCAAATATTGTAACTCAGATGCCATTAAAATGTCATCTATACTCATTCAAATATACCCTCACTATTGACATGCTCCCATCCAAACAATGCCATTGAATGTTTTCAGGAACAATTAATTCAGTCTGTGTATGAAAAAATACGGTGAGATTCTGCAGTTCTTAATAGTTTCAATCATTTGCAGAGTTATCTTTGAATCCTTATTCTCCTCTCTGCTTCTTCCCTGTTCATTCTTTGGGGATTCTGTAGTACTCTGCCTTTTGGGGACTACTTGTTCTCATTTCTGAGTTCATATATAAGGATGTTGCCTGTATCCTTCTGCTTTCTTAAGGGTCTTGGTGATGCAAAACAAACAAACAAACAAAAAAAATGGCAACCTGAATGGGAAGACTGATTGATGGAAGTCCTTCTGAATTAGAGTAATTTCTCAACTCTAGTTTTTGTTGTGTTTATTGCACAGTCTTCATATTGTAAAAGTAGTTTCTGATTCTTAATCTGATCCTTAATCTATTCTTGCAGTAAACAAGTTATCTTTATTTAGACATCATTTTATCTCTTAGTAGTTTGGTCTTAACATTTACATATCCAAATTGACAGATTTATACCAAGTGAAATCACCGGTGTCTTCCATGTCTGTTACAGTTACAATTGGACAATTTGTGGTTCATCTTTCCTAACTACTCCTACATGCCTAATTGCTGACTTTGTGCATATTGCTATTTTCTTTTTTGTGTGTGTGTGTGGTACTGGGGATTGAACTCGGGACCTTGCATTTTCGAGGCAGGCAGCAGCACCACTGAGCTAAATCCCCAGCCCCTCATATTGCTATTTTATATACCCCACATTGTACAATTTTCTTGAAATAGAGAACACATATCACTCTGGCCCTTTTTAAAAAAAAATTATTTTATTGATACATGTTAGGTATACAGTATAATGACATTCATCTTTGGAAATTTGCACCTTTACATAATCTCTCTTGGTTCTTACTTTTTCCCCCTTCCCCTGCCCTCCCTTCAACCTTGCCATCCCTCTGTATTTACAAAGACTTTGTTTCCATTTTTTCATTTTCTCATATTAATTTCATTCCCTTCTTTCTATATTTACAAAGACTTTGTTTCCATTTTGTTATTTTCTCATATTAATTCCATTCCCTTCTTTCCTTTCCCCTATCCCTCCCACTTCCCCTTCCCCTTTGCCCCTTTTCTTCCTATTTCACATTACCTATTATAGCTTTTAGTCCTTATTTACACTCTCAGTTTCTCACACTAGAGAAACTATTCAGTATTTACACATGTGTGTCCTGTTTATTTAACTTAAGAGTATCGCCTCAATGTGCATCCATTTAGCTATAAATGTCTCTAATTTCTCGTTTTTTATGGCTGAGTAGTACTCCATTTTATTTAAAAAACCACATTTTCTTTATCCAGTCTCCAGTTGATGGGCATTTGGGCTATTTCCAAGTTTTAGCTATTACAAACTGTGCTGCTATGAACATGGGTGCACATATATCACTGTGGTATGATTCTTTTAATTCTTTGGGGGAAGATACCCAGCAGGAGAATAGCTGAGTCAAATGGGACTTCCAGTCCTAGTTCTTTGAGGTATCTCTATACTGATTTCCACAGTGATTGCACCAGTCTACACTCCCACCAGTAGTGGAGCAGTGTTCCTCTTTCCCCACAACCCCACCAGCATTTGTTATTGGTTGATTTCATGATAGCAGCCATTCTTCTCTGGGGTGAGGTGGAATCTCAGCGTTGTTTTCATTTGCATCTCTTGAATGACCAGTGATGTTGAACATTTTTTCATATGTTTATGTGCTATTTCTACTTCTTTGTCTGAGAAACATCTGTTCATTTCAGATGCCCATTTTTGGATTGGGTCTTTAAATTTGGGAGGTCTGATCTTTTTAAGTTCTTTATAGATTTGAGAGAGTAGACCTTTGTCTGAGGGACAGCAGGTGAAAATATTTTCCCACATTGTGGATTGTCTCTTCACAATGCTGGTGGTTTCTCTTGCTGTGCAGAAGCGTTTTAGTAAGAAGAGATCCCACTTGTTGATCGTCTGTGCTAGTTCATGGGCAACTGAGGTTTTGTTCATAAAATCTTTTCCTACACGAATGTCTTCAAGAGTTCTTCCTATTTTGCCACCTGCTGAGCAAGCGCAAGGACCCAAGTTCAATCCCCAGTACCCCCTCCCAAAAAACAACAAGAGTTCTTCCTAAACTCTCTTCCAGCCAGTTTAGTGTTTCTGTTTTAATATTTGGATCTTTAATCCATTTAGATTTTAGTTTAGTGCATGTTGAGAGATATAGGTCTAGTTTTAGTCTTTGGCAAGTTGAAACCCAGTTTTTCCAGCACCATTTATTAAAGAGGCTATCTTTCCTCCAGTGAGAGTGTTTGGCTCCTTTGTCAAAGATGAGGTGGCTGAGTGTGTCTGGAGTTGTTTCTGCATCTTCTAATCTGTTCCACTGGTCCTCAGCTCTGTTTCTTTGCCAGAACCATGCTGTTTTTATCACAGTAGCTTCTTGTGCTACAGTAGCTTTTGTATCACTCTGACCCTTTTGAGAAACAATTTTCTGCTCTCGGTAAGATACGCTTTTAAAATTTTGTCATGCAACATTGTTACCATTTTGTCTTGCACAAAAATCATACATGTACAGGCTCATGTCCACTGTTCATATAAACATTGTGAAATATGATGAATAAATATATCTTTGGTAATCAGTTTCCAAATATGCCTCCAGGTGGGCAAGTAGTCTGCTTTATAGTCTCTATAATCAGTCCTCAACTGTCTGATAGACAACAGTTTGTCTACCACTGGAAAAATCAATTCTCTGTTTCCAAGAGCTCTAGTAAAGTTGCATTTCACTGTCATCCTGAAATAAATCCACTATTGAGATCAAACTGATATCACACGGTGCCATCACTTACAGTGAGCCCTACTGGAATGGTAATAAAGTTAAGCATCCCCTAATCCATGCCTAGGAAGAGGGTGTGGAAGAACCTCTCAACAAAGCTTAGATTGGTATAGTAATGTAGTTTCAGGATAGAGGCAGTTTTCCATTTTAATTAATCTGAATACTGAAAAATCTCAGCTAAAATATTTCTTATCCGTCTGTTAACAGTACTGGCTCATGGTGAATTACAGTATAGCATATAACTCAAGAACATATACAGATTTGCAACAAGAGTACTTTGTCGTAGATATTAATATTTATTTGTGAGAGGGAATAACTTTCATAATTTTTGAATGTAGGTCCCCTATTTAGTAGATTTGTTTTATCTAATATATTAAAAATACTAGCATGAATATTTTACTAACAGAGTAGATAGCACTTCAGTGTCCCAGAAAAGGGCATGGATACTTCATCATGAAATATTCTAAATATTCCCAACGGAAACATTGTATCAATGACAAATGAAGTAGTTTGTGCTATTCACTGTTAAAGAAGAGGTATCTACTACTCTTGTAGTAGTGGACAAGCGTAGTCGGTGCCTGTACTGTACTTTCAGTATTAATTTTTGTAAAAACATACTTTTGTTAAAATTCTTTCAGTTGTCACCCACAGGATAGACATAAAACTCCTTGTCACGGGACTTTCGAAGATTTTCTATGTTTTGACCAAATTCCCTTAACAACCCCATTTCTGTCCTTATTCTCTTGAAAGTTATCACCTCTTCTTAACACACCCACATTAACACAGAACTCTATGTTCTTTTCTAAGACACTGATACATTCTTCCTTAAGGGTCTTGGGTCTTGTACCTTTTTTTGGTGATTCTGCTCTGGGGTTTTTTTGGTGTATTTTTTTTTTCAGCTGCTTTTGTTTCGTGCTTGCCTGTCCTATATTGCTAGTGCTCTTTCATCGTTCACCCTAGATCCTGTGGGAAATGATTGTTGCTGTCCTTGGGTCAGAAAGGAAAGGCCACCTTCTGACTGTGTAGTGTTATTCTAGGTAGGCTGAGGGCTGAACAATGGAGCTTTCACTTACTTTCCTGTATAGTTCATCTCTTGAGAAACACCTCTGGCCTCTAAATATTTTCAAACTGGGGACACTGGACTCATGTCAACACCCCAGTCATGGAGGACGCTATCAAGAACTCACCAACGTGAAAGCTTCCTAAGTTTATCCTTCTGCTCTAATGTGAATTTTCCCTGCTCACATGGGGTTGATGCTCTTTCTAATCATCAGTGTTCCCTTAGGGCTCCGAATTCCTCTGTGGAAGGTGTTGAGGCACAAAGATTAAGTCAAGGTGCAAGGTAGGTGATATCACTTCTCTGCAGAACAGTGTGTATAACAGAAGAAGGGTGAATCCACACCTCCATCCCTTTCCCTCTCCACGTTCACCTAGCCTCCTGGAAAATCCAAGATATTTTCTTATCCCCTAACTGAATGACAGGACAGGTGCCAAAGCTGTCTCACAGATGCTAAAAGGCCCTTGCTTTGGACTTTTGTTCTGCATCTAGAAACCTGGGCTGAGAAACATAAGAGAGGAAAGAGGGTTTAGGTTTAGCAATTAAGAGCTAGACCAGGATTTTTACATTACTCCCAATCAATACTACACTTAATTTTCTTCAGTATGTATAAAGAGCAAAATAGAAAAATGGAAAAAATAAATGATCACACCAAAATTCTATATCATATATGATATGTCTTCTTGAAAAATGAATGTGTGCTTGCTTTGGCAGTACATACACTTGAAAAATGAATGTGAAATACAAAATGTGTTAAACAAAGACTGAGAAAGCTAGTCAGCAGTAAAACAGCACTACAGATAATGCTAAGCAAAATTCTTCAAGTTGAAGCAAAATGAAATCCAAAGGAAATTTGATATACAGAGAAGAATGAAAAGCACCAAAAAGGCTAAGTATAAAATATCTTTTATTTTCCTTTGATTATACAAAGAACAATTTAAAACAAAAATCCATTTTGATATCTGTAATGAATGTCAAAATGAAATGTATGCCACAACTGGAAAATTGAGAGAAGTGATTTCTATTAATTGTAAATGCATTATTCTGCATGTGAACTGATCAATGTTAACTCTACTAGACTGTGATAAGTTAATGATACATATTGTATCCGTTTAGAAACCACTAAAAATGTGCAAAAATTATAGCTAAAAGACAAATTAAGCTATTAAAATACTAAAAATGTTTCTCAACCACATAAGTTAGGAAAATGAAATAGAAATAACACAAATGGGGGGAAAACAAATACCAAATGATAGACACAATTGCATACATAATTACATTAAACAGAAATGGACAAACTGCAATAAAAAGCAGAAATTATTAAGCGGGATAAGAAAGCAATTCTGAACTTTTTATTGACAAAAAGAGATGCATTTAGCCAGATGTGATAGTGCACACCTGTAATCTCAGCACTCTGGGAGGCTGAGGTAGGATTATAAATTTGAGTCCAGCCTAGGCAATGTTGCAACTTAGACTCTGTCTCAAAATAAAAATAAAAAGGGTTGGGGATATGGAGCTCAGTGAAAAAGGTCCTGGGTTCAATCCTCAGTATTGGGGAAAAAAAAAAAAAGGTAAGTTGAAAATAAAATGATAGTAAAATGTAAACCTAAGAATACCGTTGTGGCTATAAAAATATCAGACAAGGTGGGTTTAAAGAAAAAGAATATCACATGAGATAAAGTGAGATTTCACGGAGACAGTAGGTTAGTGAATAATAATGATAAATATATATGCACCTAAAACAGCTCCAAAATTGAGGCAATAAATGCAAACAAGAGATTTATAATCATAATTGATGATTTTATCATCCCTCAGTAATTTGTAAAACAAAAAAGTACAGATTTAGAATATTTTGATAATACTATTATCCAAGTTGGTCTATTTGACATTTTATAGAACATTATATACCTAATAATTTCAAAATTCATATTATTTTCAAGGGCACATGAAATTCTCACTAAGGTAAACTATTATTAGCCATAAAACATGTATCCATAAACATCAGAAATTTAAAATCTTGATGAATATATCCTCTTCCCATAACAAAATTAAATTAAAAATCAATAAACATCATATATCTAAAAGTATATGAAAATGCCTCCAACTATTTATAAATGAAATAATATACTTCTGAACAAACTACTAATCAAAAATAAAATCACAAGGAAAATTAGAATATACTGATCACAAGGTATTAAAATGTGTAGGATACAGCTAAAGCAGTACACAAATTTATAATTTTAGTTGCTTATACTGGAAAAACAAAGTCTTAAAAATCAGTTAACTGAATTTCCATCTTTGAAAGTTAGCAAAATGAGAACAAATTAAATCTGAGTAGAGGGAAAAAAATTATAAAAGTCAAAAGTTTGTTCTTTAGGGACCGGGGATTTAGCTCAGTGGCGCTGTATCTGCCTCGCAAGTGCAAGGTCCCGACTTCGATCTCCAGTACTGCAAAACAAAAGTTTGTTCTTTAAAAAGATTAATAAAATTCATGAATTCCTAGCAAGACTGACCAAAGAATAGAGTAAGAAAAAAATACCAGTAACAAGTATAAAAGAGTGTACCTCACTACAGATTTTATAGGTATTAAAAATTCAATAACTAAATGTTCTTTGGCAACAGTGAAATGAAATTACAAATCAATATTATAATAATCAGGATTTTCTCTAACAATAAGAGACAGTTCCTTCCTCAGTATCCCTTCTTAATCTTTGTACTTGTTGATAGGATTCCATATTACTTCAGTAAATGAAAAGAAAATTGGGTAAAGGCATTGTAGGAATTGACTGGAAGAGAGGGATTTAAGACTATTGTAGAATTGGAAAACTTGGAGAAAATGAGATTGAGAACTACAGTCTTTCCAGTACTGCCATGATATATGGGTAGACACCTAAGAGTGATATGAGAGGGATGCTATATGAAAGTCACTAATTGAGGTCAGCATGACCAAATCTTGTAGGGGGCTTTCAATACTCAGGAAAGTTACATCGGGGTGAACCCCTCATCAATAAGGTATTACCATCCTCACAACCTATCCTCTTAAGCTCTTGACTGAGCTAAGAAAGGAGTTAATGCGATAGTAGCATTGGCCTAGAAAACAGCCAGTTGAGTAAAGAGTTGCTTGTCCTTTTCTCTTTCTGTGTTTCATCACACCATGGAGGAGAAAGTAAGTGACTAAAAGGGAGGATAACAAAGAGAATGTGCAATCCATGGATTTGTCACCTCCTACACACTATGAGATTGAAGTCACAGTCAGTTCTAGCATGACCTGGGCTAGACAAAGGAGATCTGAGCTTTAGAGTAAGTTAAAAAATAAAATTGTAGCATAAGTGTTTTTGACTTAATCATTCTAGTAATGATTTCACCAGGAAGTTATGGAATTCGGCCAATCCCACACAAGTATAAAGGGAAGGTTTTCAACTTTATTAAATGGAGACCATCTACTGGAAAAATAAAGTTATTTCATATTTGTACCCCAATGAGTTGAGAATCCTTAAAATAACCACTTACTCTTGAGATGTGACCATCTCAGCTATTATTTTTCTTACTATCCTCATTCTTTTGCTTGTTATTCAGCTTAGCTTACCCATTTCTCTTTTCTCTCAGTATCTTAGATCTTTTTTATCCTCCATCTTTCTTTCTAGATCATTCTATGCTTCCTACTCATATGCTTTAATTCCATTCTCCTGTCATCATCTTTCCTCCTCTCTTCCATGTTATTCCTACTTCTTCTTTAGGTATATTGGACTTCCTTTTTTAAATAGAGTCCACCATAGAATTTATCAACCAAGTTATATCATCTTTTAGAGTAAATTTATAATTTTACTAAAGCAGTAGGCACAACCTGTATTGTCCCAGGCAAATTGAAAGGTGTGATCACATTAGCTATAACAAAGCTCCAGTTTATTTCTGTAGGATGTGTAAGAGCTGGTAGGTGAGGAGTGGGCAGAAGGATGCTACTGAAAAAGCAAATGGGAATACAGAGGTCCCAAGATGAGAATGAAGGAAGTAGATGAACCTGCAGATAGTGAGGAGCCAGATTAGGGTAGGAATTGAACAAGAGTTTCTGGAATTTCTGCATATGGTAAGGGGAGACAGGATTAGGCGTTTGTTGCTGTTGTTTTGCTTTTGTTTTGTTTTTTCTGGTACCAGGGATCAAACTCAGGACCTTGCACTTGCAAGGCAGGCACAATACCCCTGAGCTAAATCACTGGCCCAGAATTAGGTTTTCTGTTTGGAATGAAAAGGTAGTGGTAGATTACTTTCAAAAAGGCTGAATTTTTATAGCAAGCATAGAAATTTTATTTAGAATTGCATGTTACAAGTCAATAAAATACTGTATCACTGTTTTTGAAGATAAATTATATTCAAAATTTCATCAGTGAGTAAAGTATGAATTCTTATTGAAAAATATCCATAATATTTGAATGAAATGACAGTGAGGGATGAAGATGAAGAAATCAGGAGGTTAGATTACTCCCAAAGCTACTGCTTGGCCAGAGTGAAGTTTGACATTGATTCTAGTTGTAATAGGAAGGTAATGGGACATTTAAACAGGGAAATGTCATGGTTTCGTTTCCATTTTAAGATAACTCTCTGTAGAACTGACTGTAGTAAGAAAAATTGAAGCTCGGAGAGCAGTTAAGAGACACAGTCAGTAGGCTAGGTTCTAGACAATAATGGCCTAAACTTGGATGATGGAAAGGGAGTGATGTTGGTATAAATTTGAGGTAGAATATTCAGGATTTGGTAGCAATTTGGATACAGGAAAAAAAAATGAGGTAAAGGGAGTGGTGATGGACAACTTGTAAGTTTCTGACTTGAGGATCTGAATGCTCTTGGATGGTATTTGATGTCTGGGAGAAGTCAAGAGAACAAATACATGATATTTGTTAGAGGGATTTGACACAAAAGATCAGTCTGAGACATTTTCATTTTCAGAGTATAAAGGAATATCCAACAGCATGGAGGCAGGTAGGTGGATATGGGTCTAAATGTTTTAGGTCGTCAGGATTGCATATACAATTTCAGACCTCCTTTCTTGAGTCTGATTACATCCCACTGCAGACACTGTACAGAGGAAGGGCTGAGGAAAAACAGGCAGCTGACAGGGGAGGTTGCTATGCAACAGATGAGGAAAGTCATCCAGCCAGGCAGAATTGATGTTGGCCCTTGGGGAGTGAATGCTGCAGTTTCTTCTAGCATCAGTTTCCTCTCATACGAAGGCTGCTGGCAGAGCTGATGCAAGAACAAATGAGAAATGCACAGGGATTTACCTTGGATTTTGGAAAAGTTATCAGTTCAATTTAAATCACCTCACATCTGTATATCGTTTTCTGCCTTTTTGCGATTCTCCAGTCGTCCTGGAAGCACAGCAGCCTGTGTGTTCTTGGGCAGGACCCACTTACCGTGCTTCCTTTTTTTGCACGTTGAGAAACCAGCTCAGAGTTGATTGACCCGAGGCAGCTCACACAGCCAGTGACAGACAGGCTGGGCACTTCACCCCTGGAATTCTGAAGCCCAGCCCAGCTTCTTTCCACAAGATTGTGGCTTGCCCAGGCTCCAGCCCTGGAAGGAACTGGGGCTTGGCCTGGAGCAGACACACAAGCACCTGATTGTTCTGGCAGCTCCACTGGGCACCAGGAAGGACTTGGGGGTTGGTAGTGTGATGGTATCTCTGACAGGAGAGGTCTGACAGTAGAAACAGAGTAGACCCCAAGGAGCAAGTCTCACATGTGGATGGACCCACATAGAGTTCAGAGTGTGATCTTAGGCCTACTGGAAAACAAATTTTCTTGTTTGGGGCAGATATTGGGGTGAGGGAGGCCAGTCACTCAGGAAGAGAGGGTACCTAGATTTCCAGGCCTGCAATAGCAAAATGTGGGCTTCTTATTCAGGGTCTCAGGCCCAAATTTTGCATTTTCTGTTTTCTGGCCCAGTGGCCTTGTTTGGTTCATGGGCTGTGTGTGTGCCTCAGCTTCCTGGTCTGTGAAATGAGGATGTTGATATCCCCCTCTTGGGTCTGCTGTGAGAGGCAAACAAGCCTCAGCACAGATCTTGCTGTGATGTACAAACTGCTCTTTCCCCCTTTTCTTCTACCCCTTCTACCCTAGTACACACAAAATAAATCTATGGACAGATCCATGCAAAAGTCAGGGAAGACACAGGTGTACACATGGAGCCATTTGGTAGTCACAGAGGTCACTACCACCCTTATTAATATGTTTTCTCTTCTTCCTTTTCTCATCCCTTAGAGCTGACCTTGAGGTATTTGTTATGTCATTTGTTGCAGTTAGAAGTTCTCTTAGATATCACTTTTACAAAAACAGCTGGCTTCTTAGACTAGTCACCTTGTGGCAAGTCCTGTGAGTCACTATGTTTCAGATTGTGGACACTCAACCATAGTCCTGATTCAAGTGCTGATCCATGACAGTGTCACAGAAGACTAACTTATAAAACAGATACCAAATTCATTAACACTAGCTCATTTTGAGTGACTTGTGCTGGCTTATGTTCACCTCTTTCAGTAGAGGAAAATAGTCACAAGCAGCTTGTTGGCTTCAGCATATGAGTGAAGAGAGTTGTCTGCTTATCTCAGTGGCTGGAATTCTTTAGTTCAGACTCTCCGTGTACACATAAACTTCAGAGGGAATTTCTGGTTAGAAATTTCAATGTTCATATCAGCCAGATCATAAGACTTTCACAGGTAGAATGCCTCAAAGAGACACATCCTTTTACTGTTTGGATGTGCCTTTCACAGATTCCATGCAGACTATCCCCTTTTGCCTGCACAAACCTTTCTTACACAGGACACAATGTCACTAATTAGGTATTACTATCAATATAGCCCTGCCTTCTCCACATGACAATCTGACAACTTTGTTGGAAGGAGTGTCCCCAGTTTTCCCACATCCACAGATACTCTGCTGGCTTTACGCTAAGAGTGTCTCATTTCATTCCTCAAATGGTTATTTTTTTTCCCCTCACCTTTCCTAATATCATGAAAATATTATTCAAAAATATGATTTTTGTAACAACAGAAAAGTATTCCAACCATGGATTCACATTTAAGTAATATAGAAAAATTCCTGCACTCCCTCCAATTTGCAATAGCAGCACAAGCAGTCTTGTGCCGTGACAGCAAGACAAAGAGGGCAGTGGGTGAGAGGAGCCAGTGGTGTGGAACAGAGGAGGCTGTGCAAGATCTGAGGGGCCAAATGTACACAGGACTGGGAACAGCCTTGGCTATCTCTGAGGGCACCACAGCAGCTGGGAGAACAATGCAGAGTCACACAGGGTAAGGAAATGTGGGCTTGACATCTAGAAAGCTGCTAGCTAAAGACTGGCTCCAGCCCCCACATCTGAAGGCCAAGATCACCCCCCTACCCAACACTAATCCTACTGTAGACTTGGTGGGATTACTCAGCAGAGATTTGGGCTCCAACTTGGACACTACCAAAGGAATTTTTTTTCTTTCTTTATTAGCTTGTTTCATTTTCCTTTTTCTATCAATATTTTTGGAGGGGGATTGTTTAGGTTTTGACTTTTATTGTTTGTTTTGTTTTGCCCATCTTGTTTCTCTCTTTACTTAACCATCTTTGTTGATTTTTTGATATTTTCATATGAATGAACATTGTTGCTAGTCTTTCTGTTTTGCTATGATATTCTTTTGGTTTCTCCTTCATTCTTTCTCTCTTGTCCTCTTCTCCAGTTTCCCAAATCTTGGGTGATCATCCTCTGTCCTTCAGCCTTGTTTCTACTATATTTCTTTTTGGTTATTGTAATTGTTCCCTATCCCTCTTAAATTACCCCCCCCACACACACACACACATACACACAGGGTAAAATCACTCTACCAAGGGAAACTCACTGTATAGAAGTTCTTGGTTTACGGTGGATGTTGTTATATAACTATAGATCTTGCTCCTATGGTTAAAAATACCAAATTAGCAGTTACCATAGTTTGTCAGTTTCTAGGCTATGCTCGATGGTATTGTTATTGATAATTGTACTACTTTAGCTAGGATACCATACCTATTGTAATCAGTTGTTCATCCTTGTATGACAACACTGTGCTTGTATGGGGTTGTAATCATCACCATAGTCCAGTACCAAAGGACTGGGAGCTGAGACAAATAGTAACTTCTCATCACTAATAAACTGGTAAGGTGGGATCGTGGGACAGACACAAAGGACATAAAACACCTGTTCACAGAAGTAATGGCAGAAAACATTCCAAGCATGGAAAAAGAATTGAACATATAGATAAGTGAGGCATACAGAATTCAAATCAGCCATAACCAAAATAAATCTACAGCAAGGCATATAATAATTAAAATCCTAGAACTTAAGCACAACAACAGAATATTAAAAGCTGTTAGAGAAAAGAAACAAATCACCTATAAAGGAAAGCCCTTTGGAATCATAACAGACTTCATAACACAAACACTTAAGTCAAAGAGAATTGGAGTGAAGTACTTCAAGTCCTGAAAGAAAACAACCTCCAACCAAGATTGATGTAACCTGCAAAACTGCCTTTCAGAATCAATGGAGAAGTAAGATATTTTCTGGATAAAGAACAATTGAAGAAATTCATGACCACCAAACTAGCTCTACAAAATGTTCTGAAAGATATTTTAGAAAGAGATAATGAAGACCATAATTCCAAAAACACCAATAGAAAGAAGCCAGCAGGCAAGACAAACAATTAAACAGGGGAAAGATAGGAAACCAACAGCAGGAAAATAATATGACAAGGATAATCAATACATATCAGTAACAACCATCAATGTAAATGGTCTCAATTTACCAATCAAAAGAAACAGACTGGCAGAAAGGATCAAAAAACAAGATCTAACAATTTGTTGCACACAGGAAGTACATTTAATTCAAAAAGAAATTCCTATATATCACATGACAGGAACCCAGAAAAAAGCAGGGGGAGCTATCCTATTTGCAGACAAAATGAATTTCAAGTCAAGACTGATCAAAAGAGACAAAGAAGGTCATTACATATTTGTTAAGGGAAAATTTCAAGGATAAGAGATAACAATCATAAATATATATGGACCAAATACTGGTGCACTCAACTTTATAAAACAAATTTTAACAGAAATGAAAAATCAATTATGTCCTAACACAATTGTAATGAGAGACCTCAATAACCCACTGTCACAAATAGATAGATTAACTAGACAAAAAAATCAAAAAAATATCAGAACATAATGAAATCTGTCAACAAATGGACTTCTAGATGTCTACAGAGTGTTCCACCACACAACATCAATGGGATGTTCTCCAAAATAGACTACATTCTAGTTCATACAACATGCTTAAATAAATACAAAAGAATTGAAATTATCCCATGCACATTATCAGAAGATAGGGCAATGAAACTGGAAAGTAATGGCAAAAGAAACTACAAAGACTTCATAAACACATGGTTTCTACAATTAAATGATAATGCTGATACAACATCCTGGAACTTATGGGATGCAATGAAATTAGTCCTAAGAGGGAAATTTGTAGCAGTAAATGCTCACATCAGAAAAACCCACAGAGCTCAAATAAACAACCTAATATCCAACTTCAAGCTCCTAGAAAAAGAAGAACAAATCAAGCCCAAAGCTCATACAAGGGAGGAAATTATAAAGATTAGAACAGAAATTAATGCAATTAACACTAAGAAAACCTTACAAGAATTCAATGAAGGGCCAGGGTTTTAGCTCAGTGGTTCTGTCACTGGCCTCACAAGCACAAGGTCCCAAGTTTGATCCTTGGTACCAAAAAAAAAAAAAAAGTACAAAAAATCAATGAATTGAAGATCTTGTTCATTGAAAGACTAAATAAAATTGATAAACTCTTAGCCAATCTTATCAAAAAAAGGACAGAAAAGACTCAATTCTATGCAGTTAAGAATGAAAAGGGGGCCCATGGAGCCACGAAGGTAGAGCTGTGTGGGGAGCAGAGTGCCCAGGACTGACTGAGCCCAGCTCTCTCTGGCTGGCTACACCCACTTGCAAACAAGGGCTTGTAAGGACCCCCCCTCCGGGCATGCCCTCCAGTGCCAACAGTGCCAGCACACACACACACACATACACACACACACACACACACACACGCACCTCTGGACTCTTGGCTGTGCAGCTACCTCATTCCACACTGCAAAGGCACGGGGACATAAAGGCTATTCTCCTGAACTACAGAACTGAATAAGAGAGATAGGGCCTCTCTCAGGCTCACTGATGATAACTGAAGCCCACTGGAAAAGTGAAGAGAATCTGTGCAGTAAAGGCACACCAGACCACCATAATTGGTAAGTTAGAAGGATCATCACCTCCCATCAGAACCTGGAGTATCTCCAGGGGAAAGGCAGGTGGAACCTGCAATAGAACCTTGCACAGTTCAACCCTGCAGGAGAACATGGAGCTCAACTTGGGACTTGCAGCCGGAAATCTGCCTGAATCTCATGGGTCTGTGACTGGCTTACTGAGACTCATTGACTTATAACTGCACACTTCTGCCCACATTGTCTATTGTGACAGAAGAGACATACCCTGAAGGAGTCCCTTCATTTTTATCTTTTATATGTTATTTTCAAAATTACCACTATTTTTTTGCTCTTATTTTTAAATTTTTCCTTCTTTATCTACTCTTTTAAAATTTTTTCTTTTTCTCTTCTCTCTCTCTCTCTCTCTCCCTCTCTCTGTCTCTCCCTCTCTCTCTCTCTCTCTCCCCCTCACTCCCTTGCCACCCCACATTGTTCTTCATCTCCCTTTGTGTTCCTATTCTGGCTCCAATTCACATTTCTTCTTTATTTTTCTTTTCTTTTCTTTCCTTCTCTCACCTGTGCCCTCTGGCCTCACTGCTAACATTCCCCTATCCTTCTACCTACCTATCCCTCCCTCCCTAACTCCTTCTAACTCCCCATTCCAAAGGGTAAAGTTGCTATATTGAAGAGTTTATTCACTACAAACATATGTTGGGTTGGTCCTTGATTTTGATTTAATTCACACAGTTAAACGTGATAGATTAACAACTACCACAAATTGTCATTTTCTCAGAGGTACTTGATGCTATTGTGTTGCTAATTGTATCACTTGGGCTAAGGTATTGTGATTGATCTAATCAGTTGACCTTCCTGGTACAATGAAAATGAGGAAGCCTCAGAGCCATTAGAGACTCAAAACCTAAAGGCTAGATATATCTGGAAGACACCTCTGAGAAGCAATCATTCCATAAGTGTTCTAAATACATCAACAAAGATATTTACAATAAAAAACTTCAAGGTATCAACCCAGGAACTAATCCAAGGACAGTACCAAAAATAAAAATGAGAAGACATTTAAGTGAGATGACATCCAGCCCACAAAAGGCAAATCCTGGGGGAAACAGGAGGAAAAGTCTGATAATCAACCACCTGGACACCCTGAACTGATAGCACAGGAAGTAACAAAACAGATGAATCAGGATCTAGAAAAATTCAAAACAGACATAATCTCCCAGATAACTACAGAGATGGTGAGCAGAGTGAAAGACATGATTAGAGGCTCTAGAACAGAAACAGATAAAAGAATAGATGAGCTCAGAAATATGCTGGAAGCCATGAATGCCCAGCACAAGAAAGACATGGAAACCATGATCGCCCAACATAAGAAAGAAATGGAATCCATGAAACAGATTCAAACAGATATTCAGGAAATTAAAAACTCCATTGAAAGCATACAGAACAGATTAAGGGAATCTGAAGATAGAATATCAGATATAGAAGACAGGATTACAGTGAAGGACCATGAAAACAGAGATTTCTTAAAAATAGTAAGGGACTATGAGATATCAATCCAGCAGCTGCTAGATGATGCAAAGAATAACATAAGACTCATAGGAGTCCACCAAAAAACAGGAGAAAGTACAATTGACATAAAAAACTGTTCACAGAAGTAATAGTTGAAAACTTCCCAGACAGAGGTAGAGAATTGGACATACAGATAAGTGAGGCATATAGAACTCCAACTAGCCATGATCAAAAAAAAAATCTACACCTAGACATATAATAGTCAAGATCCCAGAAACCCAACAGAAAAACAAAATCCTACAAACAGAGAAAAGAAACACATCACCTACAAAGGAAAGCCCATCAGAATCACAGAAGACTTTGCAACACAAACCCTCAATTCAAGGAAAGCCTGGAGTGAAGTATTTCAAGCCCTAAAAGAAAATAACTGCCAACCTACATTGTTGTATCCTGCAAAATTATCTTTCAAAATTGATGGGGAAATTACATACTCCCATGACAAAGAACATCTGAGAAATTTCATGAACACCAAACTAACACACCAAACAATTCTAAACAATATCCTAGAAAAAAACAATGAAGGTCACAACTCCATGAGGTCCAACAGAGGGAAGCCACCAGGCAAGGCAAGAAACTAAAGGGAAAGGGGAAAAAATAAAAAATAAAAGAGCCAACAACAGTAAAAAATCATGACAAGGATAACTCAATATCTATCAATTATGACTATCAATGTTAATGGCCTCAATTCATC
This sequence comes from Heterocephalus glaber, assembly GCF_053883595.1. Classification (NCBI taxonomy): domain Eukaryota; kingdom Metazoa; phylum Chordata; class Mammalia; order Rodentia; family Bathyergidae; genus Heterocephalus; species Heterocephalus glaber. The sequence continues at coordinate 234,346 of NW_028258339.1, read as the reverse complement.
AATCAAAAGAAATAGACTGGCAGAATGGATTAAGAAGCAAAATCCAACAATATGCTCTATACAAGAAACACACCTAACTCAAAAGAAATGCGTAAACTGAAAGAAAAAGGATAGAAATCAGTTCTCCACGGGACAGGAACCCAGAAAAAAGCAAAGGTTGCAATCTTAATTGCAGACAAAGTAGATTTCAAACCAAAGCTAATTTAGAGAGACAAAGACAGTCACTGCATCCTTGTGAAGGGAACAGTCCAAGAGGAAGAGATGACAATCATAAATATATATGCAACAAATACTAATTCCCCCAATTATACAAAACAAATATTAATGGACATGAAAAACCAAATAAGCACTAATACAGTTGTTGTAGTGGGGGACCTCAATACCCCACTATCACAAATAGACAGATCATCTAGACAAAAAATCAACAACGAAATTCTAGAACTAAAGGAAGCTATTGAAAAAATAGACATAATAGATGTTTGCAGAGTGTTCCACCCCACAAAATCAGAATAGACATTCTTTTTCACAGCACACAGGTCATTCTCCAAAATAGACCACATGCTAGGTCATAGGACATGTTTAAGTAAATGTGAAAGAACTGAAGTTACCCTCTGTATATTATCAGACCATAGTGCAATAAAATTGAGGTCAATAACATAAGAAACTGCAAAACTCCCACAAACGTGGAAATTGAATAACACCCTACTGAACAACCAATGGGTCACAGAGGAAATTAAGGAAGAAATTAGACAGTTTCTACAAGTAAATGAAAATGCCAGTACAACATACAGGAATCTATGGGACACAGTGAAAGCAGTTTTATGAGGGAAATTCATAGCAGTCAATGCCCTTATTAGGAAAACAGAGAGAGCTCAAATAAACAACCTAATGCTGAACCTCAAGCTCCTAGAAATAGAAGAGCATGATAAACCCAAAGCTAGTACAAGGGAGGAAATTATAGCCTGGGATTTAGCTCAGTGGTTCCGCCACCTGCCTCACAAGTGCAAGGTTCTGAGTTTGATCCCTGGTACCAAAAAAAAAAAAAAAAAAAAAAAAAAAAAAGAGAGAGGAAATTATAAAGATCAGACCACAAATTAATGCAATGGAGACTAAAAGAATGATACCCAAAAAAATGAATCAAAGAGTTGGTTTTTTGAAAGAATAAAAATTGATAAACCTTTAGTCAACCTTATAAAAAAAAAAGGAAAGAAAAGGCTCAAATCCACACAATTAAGAACAAAAAAGATAAAGTCACAACAGATGCAGCAGAAATCCAGAGGATCATCAATACCTACTTCGAGAAGGTGTACTCCAATAAAATGGAATACACAGAAGAAATGGACAGATGCCTAGATACAAATTAATTACCAACATTAAGTGAAGAAAATAAAAAATTCTAAACACCCCAATTACATCAGTGAAATTGAAAATGTAATTAAAAATTTACCAACAAAGAAAAGCCCAGGTCCTAATGGCTTCATCACTGAATTCTACAAGTCATTTAAAGAAGAACTATCACCATTACTCCTTAAACTCATCAATGAAATTGAAGGGGAATCAATACTTCCAAATTCATTCATAAAAGCAAGTGTTACTTTGATTCCAAAACCAAAGAAAGACCCAACCTAAAAAGAGAACTACAAGCCAATCTCCCTAATGAATATAGATGCAAAAATCCTCAACAAGGTACTGGCAAAAAGAATACAGAGTGTCATCAAGAAGATCATACACACTGACCAAGTCTGAGTTAGCCCAGGAATGCAAGGATGGTTCAACATGCATAAATCAATAAATGTAATACACTGTATTAACAGAGTCAAGGACAAAAACCATATGCTCATCTGAATAGATGCAGAAAAAGCATTCAACAAAATCCAACACCCATTCATGATAAAAACCCTACAGAAAATTGGAATAGAAGGTTTTTATCTCAACCTGATTAAGGTTATTGATGAAAAACCAACAGCCAACATCATACTAAATTGCCAAAAACTGAAAAGTTGCATGCTAAAATCAGGAACAAGACAAGGATACCCACTATAACCTTTCCTGTCAAATATAGTTCTGGAAATATTAGCCACAGCAATTACAAAAGAGAAAGAAATAAAAGGAATAAAGATAGGAAGGAAGAAGTTAAAATGTCTTTTTTTGCTGAAGATATGATACTTTACATAGAAGACCCAAAAAACTCTGCCAAAAGGCTTAATTGACAGATTCAGTAGAGTAGCTGGATATAAGTTCAACACTCAAAAAACAATAGCCTGCCTGGGATTTAGCTCAGTGGTTTCACCTCTTGCTGCACAAGCACAAGGACCCAAGTTTGATCCCTGGTACCAAAAAAACAAAAAAACAGTAGCCTTCTTGTACACAAATAATAGACAAATTGAGAGAGAAATTAGGAATCAATCTAACAAAGGAAGCAAAAGACCTCTGAAAACTACAGCACTCTGAAAAAATAGATCAAGGAGGATATAAGAAAATGGAAAGACATCCCTTCTCCCTGCATAGGAAGAACCAAGATAGTGAAAATGGCCATACTTCCAAAACTGCTATATAGATTTAATGCAATTCCGACTGAAATTCCAACAATATATTTCAAAGAACTAGAGAAAATCCAAAAATTCATTTGGAACCAGAAGAAACCTAGAATACCAAAAGTAATTCTAGGCAACAGAGACATGGCTGGGGGTATCACAATCCCCAACTTGAAAGCTATACTACAAAGCTACTGTGATAAAAACAGCATGGCACTGGCAAGGAAACAGACCAGAGGATCACTAGAATAGATTAGAAGATGCAGAAACAACTCCAGACATACTCAACCACTTCAACTTTGATAAAGGAGCCAAACACCCTCAACGGAGGGAAGATAGCCTATTTAATAAATAGTGTTGGAAAAACTGGATTTCAACCACCAAAGATTAAAACTAGACCCATATCTATCACCATGTAATAAACCAAAATCAAAGTGGATTAATGATCTAAATATTAAGACAAAAACACTAATCTTGCTGGGAAATAAGTTAGGTAGAATTCTTGAAGACATTGGCATAGGAAAGGACTTTATGAACAAAACCTCAGTAGCACAGGAGCAAGCACAAAGAATCAATAACTGGGATCTCATATTCTTTTTTTTTTTTTTGGTACTGGGGATCGAAGTCAGGTCCTTGCACTTGCGCAGCAAGCCACGAAACCACTGAGCTAAATCCCCAGCCCAGATCTCATATTCTTAAAAAAGTTTCTGCACTGCAAGGCAAACCACCAACAGAGCTAAGAAACAACTTACAATGTGGGAAAAAATTTTTAGAAGCTTTACTTCAGACAAAGGTCTACTATCTAGAATCTATAAAGAACTGAAAAATATCAGACACCAAAAATTTAAAGATCCAATTTAAAAATTGGCATCTGAAATGAACAGACATTTCTCAAACAAAGTAGTAAAAGCAGCAAATAAACATATGAAAAAATGTTCAACATCACTGGTCATTTGAGAGATGCAGATGAAAACAACAATGAGATTCCATCTCACCCCAGAAAGAATGGCTGCTATCAAGAAATCAACCAATAACAAACGCTGGCAGGGGTGCAGGGAGAAAAGAACCCTTCTCCATTATTGGTGGGAGTGCAGACTTGTGCAACCACTGTGGAAATCAGTATGGAGATACCTCAAAGAACGAGGACTAGAGGTCCCATTTGACCCAGCTATTTCTCTGCTGCGTATCTTCCCAAAAGAATCATACCACAGTGATATATGTGCACCCATGTTTATAGAGGCACAGTTTGTAATAGCTAAAGGTTTGAAACAGCCCAAGTGCCCATCAACTGGAAACTGGATAAAGAAGATGTGTTTTTTTAATAAAATGGAGTACTACTCAGCCATAAAGAATGAGAAATTAGAGACATTTATAGCTAAATGGAAGCATATTATGGCCATAATCTTAAGTGAAATAAATAGGGCACAAATATAAATACTGAATAGTTTCTCTGGTTTGAGAAACTGAAAGTGTAAAGAAGGATTAAAATGATTAAATTAAATAATTGATAATTTGAAATTGGAAGAAAATGTCCAAAGGTGTAGGGGAAGAGGGAGGGGAAGGGGAAAGGAAAAAGGGAAAGGAAAAATTATGAGAAAAGGAAATAATGGCAACAAAGACTTTGGCAACAGAGAAGGGTGCAGGGGGTGAAGAGAGGACAGGGAATGGGGAAAAAATAAGAACCAAGATACACCATGGATCACTCCCAGCACAGAGGATGCTTCTGGGTTGACATGCTACAGTTCCCAGTCTAGAGGAGGAGACTTCCAGGGTGCCATGTCGCAGGTCCCAGTGCAGAGTAGAGGGCTTCTGGACCAACCTACCACCGCTGCCAGCACAGAGGAGGTGAGCTGTCTGGGCACCAGCAGCATCTACCACCCCCCTCCATGTAGAAATGAGAAGACACATAAACAAGCCTCAGAACCAGACTTCCAGATAACCTACAGCAACCCCAAAGGGAAACCAGGCAGAACACTCTGATACTCAACCACCAGGACTCCCTGAATTAGCAACAAAAGAGGATCTGGAAAAAATGAAATCAGAAATAATTTCTCACATAACAGCAGAGATTATGCCCATAGTGCAAAACCTGATTAATAATTCCAGAGAGGACACAGATAAAAAAATAGAGGAGCTGAGGAAGATGATGGAATCCCAACATAGGAAATAAATGGAATCCACAAAACAGATGCAAACAGATTTCCAGGAGATTAAAAACTCCATTGAAAGTCTATGTGGCAGAATGAGCCAATGTGAGGACAGAATTTCAGATATAGAAGATAAGATGGCATTTTGTGACCAAGAAAAGAAAAATTGCTTTAAAATTGAAAGAGACCGTGAGAAATCAACCCAGCAGCTACTAGATGATGCAAAGAAGAACAACATAAGACTGATTCAGTCAATGAAGAAACAGGAGAGAGTGCAGACAACATAAAAAAAAACTTTTCACAGACGTGATGGCAGAAAACTTCCCAAGCAGGGGAAAAGAACTTGACATACAGATAAGTGAGGCATACAGGACTCCAACTAGCCTTGATTTAAAAAAAAACTACACATAGGCATATAAGTATTAAGATTTCAGAAGCCCAACAGAAAAACAAAGTTCTACAAGCAGTGAGAGAAAAGAAACAAATCACATACAAAGGAAAGCCCATCAGAATCACAGCACACTTCTCAATGCAAACCCTCAAGGCAAGAAGAGCTAAGATTGACATATTGCAAGGCCTAAAGGAAAACAGCCTCCAACCCAGATTGATGTACCCTGCAAAACTACCTTTTAAAATTGATGGTGAAATAAGATACTTTCATGACAAAGAGCACCTTAGGAACTTCATGAATACCAAACCAGCACTCCAAACAATTTTCAACAAAATCCTCGCAAAAGACACTGAGGATCACAACCCCAGGAAGCACAATAGAATGAATCTACCAGGAAAAACAAGAAATCAAAAACAAAGGGGGGAGAATCCAACAAAAAGGAAAAGTCATGGCAATGATAAGTCAATATGTATCAGTTATAACCATCAATGTTAATGGTCTCAATTCACCAATTGAAAGAAATAGACTAGCAGAATGGGTCAAGAAGCAAGATCCAACAATATGGTGCATACAAGAAACACACTTAATTCAAAAAGAAACTCATAGACTGAAAGCTAAAGGGTGGAAAACAATACTCCATGTGACAGGAACCAGAAAAAAAGCAGGAGTAGCTATCCTCTTTGCAGATCAAGTGGATTTCAAACCAACACTGATTAAGAAAGACAAAGGAGGACACTATATCCTTGTAAAGGGAACAATCCAAGTGGAAGAGATGACAATCATAAATATATATACATCAAACACTAGTGCATCCAACTACATAAAACAAATATTAATGGACATCAATAATCATATAAGCACTAATACAATAATAGTGGGCAACCTCAATACCCCACTGACACAAATAGATAGATCAACTAGACAAAAAACAAGCAACGAAATAGTACAATCCAATCAAACTCTTGAACAAACGAACTTAACAGATGTTTACACAGTGTTCCACCCCACAAAATCAGAATATACATTCTTTTCAGTTGCACACGTGTCGTTCTCCAAAATAGACCACATCATCTCTCATAGAAAATATTTAGGTAAGTGCAAAGGAATTGAAGTTATCCCCTCTATATTATCAGACCACAGTGCAATGAAACTGGAGATCAATAGCAAAAGAAACCTCAAGAATTTCATAAGCACATGGAAATTCAACAACTTCTGAATAACCAATGGGTCACAAGGAAATTAAAGAAGAAATCAGATGGTTCCTTCAATTAAGTGACAATGACAATACAACATATCGGAATCTGTGGGACACAATGAAAGTAGTCTTATGAGGGAAATTCATAACAGTGAATACACATATTAGGGAAACCGAGCAAGTCCAATAAAACAACTTGATGCTGAACATCAAGCTTCTAGAAAAAGAAGAGCAGAAGAAACCCAAAGCTCATACAAGGGAGGAAATTTTAAAGATCAGGGCAGAAATCAATGCAATGGAGACTAAGAGAACAATACAAAAAAATCAATGAAGCCAAGAGTTGGTTTTTCAAAAGAATAAAGAAAATTGACAAACCTTTAGCCAACCTTATCAGAAAAAGGAAAGAAAAAGGCCCAAATCCATGCAATTAGGAATGAAAAGGATGAAATTTCAATGGACCCAGCAGAAATTCAGAGGATCATCAATACCTACTTCGGGAACCTGTACAGCAATAAGATGGAAAACACAGAAGAAATGGACAGATTCCTTGACTGGTATAAATTACCACAGTTGAACAAAGAAGACCTAAAAATTCTAAACAACCCAATATCAATCAATGAAATTGAAAATGTAATTCAAAACTTACCAACTAAGAAAAGCCCGGGTCCTGATGGCTTCGCTGCTGAATTCTACAAGACATTTAGAGAGGAACTACTCCCACTACTTTTTAAACTCTTCAATGAAATTGAAAGGGAAGCAATACTCCTGAATTCATTCCTGGAAGCAAGCATCATCTTGATCCCCAAAGCAGAGAAAGACCCAACCAAAAAAGAGGACTATAGGCCAATCTCACTAATGAAGATAGATGCAAAAATCCTTAATAAGATACTGGCAAGTAGAATGCAGAAGACCATCAGGAAGATCATACACCCTCACTAAGTGGGATTCATGCCAAGGATGCAGGGTTGGTTCAACATATGCAAATCAATCAATGTAATATACTATATCAATAGAGCTAAGGACAAAAACCATATGATCATCTCAATAGATGCAGAAAAAGCATTTGACAAAATCCAACATGCATTTATGACAAAAACCCTACAAAACATTGGAATAGATGGTCTCTACCTCAATCTCATAAAAGCCATCTATGAAAAACCAACAGCCAATATCATACTAAATGGTCAAAAACTGAAATCCTTCACACTAAAATCAGGAACAAGACAAGGATGTCCACTATCACCACTCCTGTTCAATATAGTTTTGGAAACATTAGCCATGGCAATTAGACAAGAGAAAGAAATAAAAGGAATAAAGATAGGAAATGAAGAAGTCAAATTGTCATTATTTGCAGATGACATGATACTTTATACAAAAGACCCCAAGAACTCCACCAAAAGTCTTCTAGACTTAATAACCAAATTCAGTAAAGTAGCTGGATACAAGGTCAGCACACAAAAATCAATAGCTTTCCTCTACATGAATGACAGACTCACTGAGAGAGAAACAGGGCAAACAATTCCTTTCATAATAGCATCCAAAAATCTGAAATACCTAGGAATCAACCTAACAAAAAAATCAAGGACCTCTTCTCTGAAAATTATAGCACTCTGAAAAGAGAGATGGAAGATGATATCAGAAAATGGAAAGACATCCCCTGCCCCTGGGTAGGAAGGATCAACATAGTGAAAATGGCCATACTTCCAAAACTGCTATATGGATTCAGTGCAATCCCAAATGAAATCCCAGCAGCATACTTCACAGACCTTGAGAAAACAATCCAAAAATTCATTTGGAAGAAGAAGAGACTCAGAATAGAAAAAGCAATTCTAGGTAACAGAGACATGGCAGGGGTACTACATCCCCCAACTTGAAACTATACTACAAACCTACTGTGCTAAAAAAAACATGGGACTGGCAAAGAAACAGACCTGAGGACCAGTTGAGCAGATAAGAAGATGCAGAAACAACTCCAGACACAGTCAGCCACCTCATCTTTGACAAAGGAGCCAAACACCCTCGCTGGAGAAAAGATAGCCTCTTTAATAAATGGTGCTGGAAAATTTGGGTTCAACTTGCCAAAGACTAAAACTAGACCTATATCTCTGACCATGCACTATAGTAAAATCTAAATGGATTAAAGATCTAAATATTAAAACAGAAACACTAAACCGGCTGGAAGAGAGTTTAGGAAGAACTCTTGAATCCATTTGTGCAGGAAAAGATTTTATGAACAAATCCTCAGTTGCCCATGAACTAGCACACACAATCAACAAGTGGGACCTCTTCTTACTAAAAAGCTTCTGCAGAGCCGGAGAAGCCACCATAAGTGTGAAGAGACAACCCACAATGCGGGAAAAAATTTTCAGCAGCTGTCCCTCAGACAAAGCCTACTATCTCAAATCTATAAAGAACTTAAAATATCAGACCTCCCAAATTTAAAGACCCAATCCAAAAATGGGCATCTGAAATGAACAGACATTTCTCACACAAAGAAGTAGAAATAGCACATAAACATATGAAAAAATCTTCAACATCACTGGTCATTAGAGAGATGCAAATGAAAACAACACTGAGATTCCACCTCATCCCTGAAAGAATGGCTGCTATCAAGAAATCAACCAATAACAAATGCTGGCGGGGCTGTGGGGAAAGAGGAACCCTGCTCCACTGCTGGTGGGAGTGTAGACTGGTGCAACCACTGTGGAAATCAGTATGGAGATACCTCAAAGAGCTAGGACTGGAAGTCCCATTTGACCCAGCTATTCCCCTGCTGGGGATCTTCCCAAAAGAATTAAAAGATTCATACCACAGTGATACATGTGCACCCATGTTCATAGCAGCACAGTTTGTAATAGGTAAAACTTGGAAACAGCCCAACTGCCCATCAACTGGAGACTGGATAAAGAAAATGTGGTGGTTTTTTTTTATAAAATGGAGTACTACTCAGCCATAAAAAATGAGAAATTAGAGACATTTATTGCTAAATGGATGCATATTGAGGCCATACTCTTAAGTGAAATAAATAGGACTCACATGTGTAAATACCAAATAGTTTCTTTAGTGTGAGGAACTGAAAGTGTAAATAAGGACTAAAAGCTATAATAGATAATGTGAAATAGGAAGAAAGGGATCAAAGGGGAAGGGGAGGTGGGAGGGGTTAGGGAAAGTAAAGAAGGGAATGGAATTAATATGAGAAAATGATAAAATGGAAACAAAGTCTTTGTAAATAGGGAAAGGTGGAGGGGTTGAAGCGAGGGCAGGGGAAGTGGGAAAAAATAAGAACCAAGAGAGATTATGTAAAGGTGTAAATTTCCAATGATGAATGTCATTATATTGTATGCCTAAAATGTACCAATAAAATAAAATTTTTAAAAAAGATACATCATGTATAGGTCCAAGTACCCAATGATGAATGTAAATGTATTATATACCTAAAATGTACCAATAAAAGAATTTAATAAAAAATAAATAAAGATCTAACAGAATTCATTTTTCACCTCTCCGACCATATTGCCTCACCCTCTCACTTTCCTGCACCCTCAGTGGCTTCCTTCCAGATCCTTAAATATACCCAGCTTGCTCCTACTTTAGGTATTTACTCAGCTGTTTCTACTTGCGAGAATGCTCTTCTATAATATAGCTGCATGACTAATTCCATTACAGTAATATATTTCTCAAATGAGCACCCCACACTATTCTGATCCCCTTTGTTCTGCTCTATTTTTCTTCACCTCATAACAATGTACTATATAATTCAGTTCTTTTTCATGTTGTTTATAAAATATTTATCTTACTAGAAAATAAGACCCAAAGGAGTAGGGATGTTTTGAGTATTTCATTTTATATTTCCAAAGAACACAGAACAAGCGCCTGGTACATAGAAGACACTCAATGATCTATCGTCTTTCTGTCTGTCTGTCTGTCTTTCTATCATCTATCTAATCTATCTACCCATCTGTCTATCCAAAATTTATCTGTCTTTTTACCTACCTATCATCTATTTTAATAAATGCTTAGGATAAGTAATAAGTTCCTAATGCGCTGATGTGACCATAATGTAAAAAGCCTTTGTTTTGCTGTTCTGTAAAGGAAGCTGAGCAAAGATAAAGGGGAGGCATAGAAGTCATTGAGATGGTGGAAAGTTTTCCAGGTGCTCCGTTTAACTCCCTCCATTAAACTTCAAGATTTTTAACATTTCACATAATCTCATGAGCTGTTGGCTCATAGTTGACATTTGCATGATTGAGGTTGGCATATGTGAAAAGGCAGAGTTGTGAATTCAAGAGATATGAAACAAAATAGAGTAGATTGAAATAGACAGCAGTAAAGTTGCAGACTAGGAAACTGTAAGCCCTCATTCCCACCCAGAAAAGAGTTAACAATATAGTGAAATAGAATAATTTTGTGAGAACTATAGGAAACAATTGAGAAGAAACAGCACCCAGGCTAATGTAAAATCAAAAAGGGATTCTAGCAAAAGTTCTAGGGAAAATTCCAGCATTTTGCACACCTGTGACCCTTCCCATACTTGGTGCTGTATGACACATTCAGGAGAAAACATGCTATACCAGAACTCCTTCCTTGGGATGAAAACAAAACAGTGGAGCATATGTCCAGTATTGCAGCTTCTCTGGGGAATTGGTCAAGGGACTGATTTCTATCTTGCTTTAGTCAGAGCTTGACAACTGGTGGATTAGTTTGGAACTTGCCGGAAATGGAGGCAAGCACTGCAGTACGTTAGAGCTTCAGTTCTGCAGACAGACACCAGAGGGAGCAAGAGATAATGAGCTTTCAAGATGAGGCAGGGACAAACTACTTTGAAAATTTGAGGACGGTTAAAGGCACATGCAACAAGTTCAGAGAAGATGGGTTTGAAAAGTTCTAGAACTTCTATCTGGACTGATCAATGCAAGTCTTCCTCTACACTAAGGCAATATCTAAAGACTGGGAGAATAAGTTGTTTATTCAAACACTCAACTCAAAAAAATCACAAGGCATGCAAAGAAACAGGAAAATATGCTCCAGTCAAAGGAACAAAATAAAGCACCAGAAACTAACCCTAAGGAAATGAAGATATATAAGCTACTTGACAAAAAAACCCCTACCTTTAAAAATCATAAACTAAAAGAGAATAGATATACAACTAAGCAAAATAAGAAAAATGCATGAACAAAATGAAAATATCAACAAAGCAATAGGAGCTATAAAAAAGAACCATATGGAAGTGAAAATGAAAAAATTGAGCTAAAAATTCATAAAGGAATTTAACAACAGACTAGATGAGGAAAATAAGAGAATCAGTGAATTCAAGACAGGTTATTTGAAATCATTGAGTCAGAAGAGTAAAAAGAAAACATAAAGAAAATGAACAGAGCCTAATGAATTTATGGAATACTGTCAAGCAACCACTATACACATTATGGGAGTTGAAATGAAGGCGAATAGAAAGAAAATGGAAGAAAGTTTATTGGAAGAAACACTGTCTCCAATCTTCTCCACATCTGAGGTAGAAATATGAACATAAAATTCAGGAAGATCAGAAAATTTCAAGTAGAATAAGCCCAAGGAGGCCCACATAAAGACACATTATAAATAGTCAGAAGTCAGAGAACCTTGACAGCAGTAAGAGAAAAAGGATCTATCGCATATGAGGCTGCTTTGATGAGATTATCAGCAGATTTCTCAATAAAACCTACAGGACATGAAGTAGTAGATAAGGTATATTAAAAGTGCTAAAAGAAAAAAATCTCATTAAATAAGAATATATATATTTTAAATTGTTTTATGTCTATTATTACATGTTTGCAGTACATAATGATTTTATTCATTGTGGGGAATTGCTACACGTATGTAACATATTTGAATTCTTTTTCCCCCTTCCCCTCCAGCACCTATTAAAAAAACTTTGCCAGCATCAGGTTCATTTATTTATTTTATAAATCCTTTTCAAGTTAATTATCATAAACACAGACTAACGGCCAGACTAACAGGTCAAAAACCATAAATAACATATACAATGATTATACTAAATCAAGAAACACTTTTACATGCATTGTTCATGCTGAATTAAAATAACATTTCTCTCTCTCTCTTCTTTCTATTGTCTTTTATTTTGTACTTTATACATTGGGCTTCTCATATAAGAGAAACTATGTGATATTCAATCCTGTGCTACTGATTTACTTCACTTAACACTATGGTCTCAAGATGCCTCCATTTTCCTACAAATGACTCGAGTTTATCTTTCTTTATGGCCGAGTAGCATTTCACTGTGTATATGTACCACATTTTCTTTAGCCATCCATCTGTTGATGGAAATATAAGCCACTTCTGAGATTTAGCTATTATGAATTATGCTGCTATAAACATAGGTATGCATACATCACTGTGATATGATGTCTTTAACTCTTTCAGAAAGATACCTCAAAGGGGAATAACTGAGTCAAATGGAATTTCGAGTTGCAACTTTTTAAGGAATCTCCATACTGATTTCCATAGTGGTTGTACCAATTTTCACTCCCAACAACAATGAAGAAGGGTACCCCTCCCCAACATACACAACCTCTCCAGCATTTGGTGTTCGTTGATTTCTTGATGACAGCCATTCTTTTGGGAGTGAAGTAGAATCTCAGTGTTGTTTTAATTTGCACTTCTCAAATGGACAGTGATGTTGAACAAATTTCCATGTATATATTGGACATTTGTATTTCTTCATCTGAGGAGCCTATTAATCTATTAATTTCAGGTGCCCATTTTTTTTGCTGAATCTTTAAGCTGGGGGTGTCTAGTTTGTTTTTTTTAACTTCTTTATATATTGTACATATTATTAGTCCTTTACCTGGCAAAAAAATTTTCCCATTCTGTAGGTTGTCTCTTCACTCTGATAGTAGTTTCCTTTGCTGTGCAGAAGCTTATTAACTGGATGTGATCCGATTTGTTGATTCTTGGTATTATTTCTTGTGCAACCAGGATTCTGGCCAGAAAGCCTTTGCCTATACCTATGTCTTCAGGAGTTTTACCTATTTTGTTTTCCAGCAGATTAAGTGTTTCTTAGTGTGTAGATCTTTGACCCATTTTTATTTTAGTTTAGTACATGGTGAGAGAGGTGGGTTTAGGTTCAATTTTCAGCATGTGGATAGCCAGGTTTCACAGCACAATTGTTAAAGAGGATATCTTTTCTCCAGCAAATGGATTTGGCCCCTTTGTCAAAGATGAAGTAGCTAAGTGTTTCGGGAGTTGTTTCTGCAACATCTATTTTGTTCCATTGATCCACAAGTCTGTTTTCTGCCAATACCATGCTATTTTTATCACTGTACTTTGTAGCCTAACTTAAACTACAGAATTCAACATGATGCATGACCCTTTTGATGATTTGCTTCATTCTATTTGCCAGTATCTTATTGAGGATTTTTGCATCTTTGTTCATTAAAGAGATTGGCTCAGAATTCTCTCTTTGGGTTGCATCTTTTTCTTTTTCTTTTTTTTTCTTTTTCTGGTTTTAAAATCAAAGTAATGCTTCCTTCCAGGAATGACTTTGGGAGTACTGCTTCCCTTTCAATTTCATGAAGGAGTTTGAGGAATATTGGTATTAGATTTTCTCTAAAGTTCTTGAAGAATTTTTTATCTTCTTGTTTAAGCTTTGGTAGTTCATGTGTATCTGGGTCTATCCATTTTTTCTGAACTTTCCACTTTATTGGAAAGTAATTATCAGATGATCTGAATTTTGTCAGAATCTATAGTAATGTTATCTTTTTCATTTTTATTTAAAATTAAATTTATTGGTACAGTTTAGATATACATAGTGATCAATTGTTGAAAAGAACTATTGTATATTTTGCCTTATTTCTGACATTAGTGGAAATAAGTTGTCATCTCAGTTGAATGGATGCTAGGATGTCCCTTTATTTTCTACCTGTATTCATGAATATAGAGTTTGATCCAGTTTCTTTTGACATGTAGTGAGAATGTATTATATTTTTCTTTTGGGGATTTCTTGAAGGAGTGAAACCCTTTAATTGGCTTCTTAAAATTAATTCATGTTTGTATTCCAAAAAAATATGCTTAGCTATTCATTACATTTTAATAACAAGATGCTAAAGATAATCATATTCGATGGTATTTTAAGAATTTTTTTACATCTATATATTTTTTTCCCCATTAACTGTATTGGTACATTTTAGGTATAAAATACAGTTACATTCATCATTGGGATCTTGTACCATTACATGAGTATCTTGGTTCTTATTTTTTTCCCCTTCCCTTGCCCACCCTTCCCTATTTGCAAAGACCTTGTTTCCATGTTTTTCCTCTTCTCATATTTTTTCCTTTCCCTTTTTTTCCTTCCCCGACCTCTCCCAATTGCCCTGCTCTTTTAGACCTTTTCTAACTGTTACACAATATCAGTTATACATTTTTAAAATTACAATATTAAGATCTAGGAGACATTACCACAGATTTTACAGAATTTAAAAGGATATAGAAAGCATATTACAAAAATCTTTTTTGAAATAAATTTGACAACTTCTAAGAAGTAACTTGGAAGAAAATTAATGAAACTAACTCTTCAGGAAATATAAAATTTGAACAGCACCTATTAAAGAAAGTATATTCCTAGCTTGAAAACCTACCTATATGACAACAGCAGGCTCATAAACATTTTAACTGATAAATTATATCAAACAATTAAAGCAGAAAAAAGAAGGAACACTTCTCTCCTCATTTTAGGAACTCAACATTGTGCTAATCCTAAAACTGGATAAAGATAATAGAAGAAAAGAGTATGAACATATATAGAAATTTGTTTACCAAAACAAACTATTGGAAGTCAGATCTGGCAGGATGTAGAAAGTGGTTTTGTTATAGGGATGACAGTGTTGGTTCAGCATTTGAAGATCCATCCCCAAAAGTCATCATTTTAACAGAGGAAAGGAAAAAGCCATATGATCCCGTCACTAGTTGGAGAAAAAGTATTGGACCAAATTCTACAGCTGTTCATGGTAAAAGCTACCAGGAGACTAGAAGTAGAACAGAACCTTCTCAACAGATTAAAGACATGTACTCCATACTTCCAGCAAGAATGCCTTATATGAATGGAGTAGATACAATGCTTTCTCCTTAAGGTGGGGAACAAGGGCAGATATGCTTACTCTTTATCTGTCCATTAAACTTTGAAACCTAGGCCCCACCAAAATAGTCTGACAATAAAATGACACAACTAGGATAGGATTGGCAAGGTAGAAGCAAAATCTTTATATGTAGATGAAATGATCATCTAGAGAGAAAATACTAAGAAATCTCTAGGAGCCCCTAGAACTTGTAATTGAATTTAGCAGGATTAGAAAATACAAGGTATATATAACAATTCAGATCTGTGTATACTTGCTATAAATGAAGAACTGGATATTGAAATTTAAAAGTTATGTAGGAGTACAAAGGACCTAGAAAAGTTAAAAAGAAAAACAAAAACAAAAACAGTGTTGTAAGATGTTTAGTACCTAATTTTAAGACTTCTTCTAAAGCTACAGTAATCAAGGCAGTGTTGGTGTAAGGAAAGACATACCACACATATATGGTCCACTGAGTTTTGAAAGATTATTTAACATTAGCATTTTATAGAATATAAACTCAATTCAAGATCCGAGGAAGAGGTAGTGTTTTCAACCAATGGCACTAGAACACCTGGTATCCATATATACAAAATTAACCTCAACCCTTTTTTTCCATACATGAAAATAACTTGAACGGATCTATGAACCTAAATATGAAAGCCTAAAAGTATAAAACTTGAAGAAGAAATTATAAGGGAAAATATTTATGAATTCAGGGTAGGCAAGAACTACCTAGGATACAAAAAACATGATGTATAAAAGAAAAAAAATGATAAATGAGATTCCATCAAAATTTAGAACTTTAAATGACATCATTAAAATGAAAAGTAGTCCTTAAACAGACCATATTTACAATGCATATAACCTATGAGCAGAATATATATAAAGAACTCTAAGAGTTCATTAATAGACAACCCAATTAAAACGTAGACATAAGAAGATGATAAATAGCCAGTATACCACAAAGAATGGTGTGCAACTCTAGAATCAGAAAAATACTAATCAGTACAATAATAAGATTGAATTATGCACTCATTAGGGAGATGAAGTCAAAAGTTTTAAAAGCCTTGTCATGACTTTTTCATTTTGTTGGATTCTCCCCCTTTGCATTTAATTTGTCACACCCAATGGATTCATTCTGCTGGGTTTCCTGGGGTTGTGATCCTCATTGTCTTTTCCTAGGGTATTGTCTAAAAGTTTTTGGAGTGCCGGTTTGGTATTCATGAAGTTCCTAAGGTGCTCTTTATCATGAAAGTATCTTATTTCTCCATCCATTTTGAAAGATAGTTTTGCAGGGTACATCAATCTGGGTTGGAGGCTGTTTTCCTTTAGGGCTTGAAATACATCACTCCAAGCTCTTCTTGCCTTGAGGATTTGCATTGAGAAGTCTGCTGTGATTCTGATGGGCTTTCCTTTGTATGTGATTTGTTTCTTTTCTCTCACTGCTTGTAGAATTTTGTTCTTCTGTTGGGTTTCTGGAATCCTATTATATGCCTATGTGTAGATTTTTTTTTTATTAAGGCTAGCTGGAGTCCTCTATGCCTCACTTATCTGTATGTAAAGTTCTTTTCCCCTCCTTGGGAAGTTTTCTGCCATCACTTCTGTGAAGAGTTTTTTTTTACGTCATCTGTACTCTCTCCTCTTTCTTCATTGACTCCAATGAGTCTTATGTTATTCTTCTTTGCATAGTCTAGCAGCTGCTGGATTGATTTCTCATGTTCCCTTACAATTTTGAAGCAATTTTTCTTTTCCTCCTCACTAATTGCAATCTTATCTTCTATATGTGAAATTCTATCCTCACATTGGTGCATTCTGCTGAGCAGACTTTTGATGGAGTTTTTAATCTCTTGGAAATCTGTTTGTATCTGTTTTATGGATTCCATTTGTTTCCTATGTTGGGATTCCATCATGTTCCTCAGATACTCTATTTTTTTATCTGTGTCCTATCTAGATTTATTGATCATGTCTTGCACCATGAGCAACGTCTTTGCTTTTATCTGAGAAATTATTTCTGATTTCATTTTTCCCAGATCCTCTTTTGTTGCCAGTTCAGAGAGTCCAGGTGGTTGAGTATCAGATTGTTCCATCTCATTTCCCTTTGGGATTGCTGTAGGTGATCTGGAAGTCTGTTTTTGAGGCTTGTTTATGTGTCTTCTCATTTCCATGGGGGGGGGATGCTTCTGGCGCCCACACTGCTCACTTTCTCTGCCCTAGGACCTTGGGATGGCATTGGGGGAGCTTCCTTCCAGGTGCTGGGACCGGCTCAGCTTCTCTGCCCTAGGAGCCTGGGATGGAGGCAGGGAGCTTCCTTCCAGGTGCTGGGACCGGCTGAACTTCTCTGCCCTAGGAGCCTGGGTTGGAGGCAGGGAGCTTCCTTCCGGGTCTTTCATTTTTAACTATATGGATTTGAATCTGTTCTTTCCTTATTTTGATAAGATTTGCTAAGAGTTTGTCTATTTTGTTTAATCTTTCAAAGAACCAACTCTTTGATTCATTGATTTTTTTTTTGTATTGCCTTTTTAGTCTCAATTTCATTAATTTCAGCTATGGTCTTTATAAATTCCTTCCTTGTATTAGCTTTGGGTTTGGATTGTTCTTATTTTTCTAGGACCTTGAAATACATCATTGTGTTATTTATTTGAGCTCATTCTATTTTTCTAATGGTGGAATTTACTACTATGAACTTCCCTCTTAGTGAGAGAAAATTGGCAGAGCAGTGAGTGCCAGCAGCATGGCTTCTCCAGGACAAAGTGCCCAGAGTCTGGAAATCAACAGCCCAGAGAAGAAACAAAGTGAGTGAGGGGCACCCAGGAACCACAAGTGAACTGATAGAGGAGAAGAATAAAAAGGAACTATTGCTACAGAAGAAATAGCTCACTGCCACAGACTGGAGACCACGTGGTATAGCGGATGGCTGTGTAACCACCCCAGGGGGAAGCAGTGAAAACAACTTTGCTGGTCACTGGAAAACAGAGGCAGGGCCTGGATCAGGAGAGTTTTATGCAATAGGAAGCATCAGTGAGTACATGAGAAATTGTTTCCCAAGTTGTCCCCCAGAGTCAACAGTTGGTGAGTGAGGGGGAATGGCAACCTGGCACACAGTTGTGCAGATCAGCACTGGATAGGCAAGGTAGCCATTTTATTTCAAAAGGCTTGGGCTTGAACTCCAACAGCAAAACAGCCCCAGGGTTGCTTCACTGCCAGTGCCCTGGAGTGGAAGGAGGGAAGGGCCATCTAGTTATGGTAGACTGCCAGCAGTTGGTCAGCAGACTGGGGGAAATTCTGCTGAGAAACAGGGATGGGGACTACCCAGAATCTGCTCCAGCAGCCACCAGAAACCAGTCTTAGCCCTAGCTACAAGGGACTGGAGGCATTACCCTGCTCTGTGACCCAAGGTGCAGGCAGGCTAGCAGCCTTGGTCAGCAGCAGGATGGGGACACCCCCCCCCTCCTGCCCTGAGACTGATGGCACAAATAGGCAAGTGACCCTAGCAATGGCGGGACAGGGTGCCTTCCCTGCCCCATGGCCAGCACATGAGAGTAATCAGCAGTGTGTAACCGAGGCCATGCAAGTTTTGGGTGGAGTCTGCTGTGCAATAACCTGGGAGCAGCCTTGGGCTGGCTCCATCTAAAGGTGTCACAGCAGCTGGAAGAGTGATGTGGCGAGAGTCACGGTGGGGAGTAGTGGGCAAGCCACCTGAAAGACATCTGGAAAGTTGCTGGCTAAAGAATGGCCACAGCCCCCAAATCCAGAGGTGAAAAACAGTCCTGTACCTAGCACTAATCATACTGCAGACTTGGAAGGGTTACACAGCACATTTTTGGGCTTTGTCTTGGACATTAAAAAGAACTGTGGACACCAGAGGAATTTTATTATTTTTCTTTTTCAATGTTTGTGTGATTCATTTTCTTTTTTCTGTGTTTCAGTTATAACCATCAATGTAAATCATCTCAATGCATCAATCAAAAGAAACAGACTAGCTGAATGGATCAAGAAACAAAATCTAACAATGTACTGCATACAAGAAACACATTTAACTAAAAAAGAAATTAACAGACTGAAAGTCAAAGGATGGAAAACAATATATCATACAATAGGAACCCAGAAAAAAGCAGTGGTAGCTATTCTCTCTGCAGACAAAGTGAACTTCAAGCCAAGGCCAATCAAAAGAGACAAAGAAGTTCACTACATACTTGTTACAGAAAAACTTCAAGACAAAGAGATAATAATTATAAATATATATGCACCAAATATTGACACATTCAACTATATAAAGCAAATATTAAAAGACATGAAAAATCTAATGAGCACTAATTCAATTGTAATGAGGGAACTTAATACCCCACTGTCACGCACACACACAAAAACAGATCAAGTAGACAACAAAATCAACAAAGAAATAGCAGAACTGAACCATACTTGTAAACAAATGGATTTAGTAGATATCTACAGTGTTCCACACCAAAACATCAGAATACACACTGTTCAGCTGCACATGGGGTATTCTCCAAAATAGACCACACAGTAGCCCATAGAACACGCTTAGGCAAATGCAAAAGAATTGAAATTATCCCATGCATATTTTCTGACCATAGTGCAATGAAATTGGAAATCAATGGCAAGAGAAACCCATAAAAACCTCATAAACACATGGAAATTAAATAACAACCTCCTAACCAACCAATGGATCACAGATAAAATTAAAGAAAAAATTAGTTTCTACAATTAAATGATAATGTTGATACAACATATTGTAACTTCTGGGACACAATGAAAGCAATCCTAATAGGGAAATTTATAGCAGTGAATTCTCACATCAGGAAAATAGAACAAGCTCAAATAAACAACCTAATATTGAACTTAAAACTTCTAGAAGAAGAACAAGTCCTGCCCAAAGCATGTAGAAGGGAGGACATTATAAGGTTCAGAGCAGAAATTAATGCAATTGCGAGTAAGGAAACAATACAAAAAAAAATCAATGTCTCAAAGATTTTGTTTTTTGAAAGACTAAATAATATTGGTAAACTCTTAGCCAAATTTATCAAAAAAAAAGGAAAGAAAAGGCTCAAATTCATGCAGTTAGGAATGAAAAGGGTGAAATCACAACAGAGCCTGTAGAAATCCAGAAGTTCATCAACATCTACTTTGAGAACCTGTACTCTAATAAGATGGAAAACACAGAAGAAATGGAGAGACTCTTAGATACATATGAATTAACAAAGCTGAATCAAGAATATATAAAAACTCTAAATAACCCAGTATTAGTCAATGAAATTGAAAATGTAATTAAAAATCTATCAACAAAGAAAAGCCCAGGTTCTGGAGGTTCATTTGCTGAATTCTACAAGAAATTTAGAGAAGATCTAATGCCACTACTCTTCAAACTCTTCAATGAAATTGAAAGGGAAGCAATACTCCCAAAATCATTCCTGGAAGCAAGTACTATTCCAATACCAAAACCAGAGAAAGACCCAACCAAAAGAGAGAACTAAAGGTCAATTTCCCTAATGAACATAGATGCAAAAATCCTCAATAAAATACTTGCAAACAGAATGCAGCAAATCATCAAGAAGGTTATACACCATGACCAAGTAGGATTCATCCCAAGGATGCAGGGATGGTTCAACGTACACAATTCAATAAATGTTATCAACAGAGCCAAAGACAAAAATCACATAATCATCTCAATAGATGCAGAAAAAGCATGTGACAAAGTGCAACATTCATTCATGATAAAAACTCTACAGAAAATTGGAATAGATGGTCTTTACCTCAATCTGATAAAAGTTATCTATGGGAAACCAATAGCCAACATCATACTAAATGGCCCAAAACTGAAAAATTTCCCCCTAAAATCAGGAACAAGACAAGGATGTCCACTATTACCACTGCTATTCAACAGAGTTCTGGAAACATTAGCCAGAGCAATCAGACAAGAGAAAAAAAAAAGAATAAAAATAGGAAATGAAGAAGTTAAAATATCATTATTTGCAGATGACATGACACTTTACATACAAAACCCCAAAAATTCCACCAAAAGACTTCTAGATTTAATAAGCAAATTCAGTCATGTAGCTGAATACAAAGTCAACACTCAAAAATCAATGGCATTCCTGTACAAAAATAACAAACTCACAGAGAGAGAAATTAGTGAAACAATTCCTTTCATAATAGCATCAAAGAAAATGAAATCCTTAGGAATCAATCTCACAAAGGAAGTAAAAGATCTTTACAATGATAACTATAGTACTCCGAAAAAGGAGATCAAAGAGGATATCAGAAAATGGAAAGATGTACCTTGCTTGTGGGTAGGAAGAAAGCAACATAGTAAAGATGGCCACACTTCCAAAATTATTATACAGATTTAACACAGTCTCAATCAAAATAACATTAGCATATCTCACAGAACTAGAGAAATTAATCCTAAAATTCATTTGGGTTCAGAAAAAAACTAGAATAGCAAAAACAATTCTGGGCATCAAAGACAAGGCAGGAGGTATCACAATCCCTCACATGGAATTATGCTACAGAGATTCTGTGATAAAAAGAGCATGGTACTGGCAAAAAAACAGACCTGAAGATCAATGGAACAGACTAGAAGATGCAGAAAGAACCTCAAACATACTCAGCCACCTTATCTTTGACAAAGGGGCCAAATATGTTCATTGGAAAAAAAATGGCATCTTTAATAAATGGTGCTGGAAAAAATGGCTTCTTACATCCCAAAGACTAAACTAGAACCATGTGTCTCACCTTGCACTGAACTAAATCAAAGTGGATCAAAGATCTAAATATTAAAACAGAAAGACTAAATCTGCTGGAAGAGAGAATAGGTAGAATGCTTGAGGATATAGGAATAGGCAAAGACTTCATGAACAAAACCCAGACTGAATGGGAAATACTACAAAGAATCAACAACTGGGATCTCATCTTATTAAAAACTTTTGCACAACAAAAGAAATAACCAAGAGAGTGAAGAGACAACCTACTGAGTGGGAAAGAATTTTAGTCAGTAGCTCCTCAGACAATGGATTAATATCCAGAACATATAAAGAATTGAAAAAAATCAGTCCATCCAAATTTAAAGACCCAATTCACAAATGGGCATCTGAAGGGCCAGGGATTTAGCTCAGTGAAACTGTGCCTGCCTCGCGAGTGAAAGGTCCTGAGTTTGATCCCTGGTACCAAAAAACCCCAAAAAACAACAACAAAAAACTGGATATCTAAGATAAACACACACTTCTCAGATGAAGAAGTAGAAATAGAAAATACATGAAAAGATGTTCAACATCACTGGTCATTTGAAAGATGCAAGTTAAAACAACGCTGAGATTCCATCTCACTCCAGAAAGAATGGGTATTATCAAGAAATCAACAAACCACAAATGCTTGTGGGGCTGTGGGGAGAAAGGAACCCTCCTCCACTCTTGGTGGGAATGTAGACTGATGCATCCATTGTGGAAATCAGTGAGATTTGGAGAGTCCTCAAAAAAACTAGGATTATCAGGCCAGGGATTTAGCTCAGTGGTTCCAGCACCTGCCTCACAAGTGCAAGGTCCCGAGTTCCATACTAGGTACCAAAAAAACCAAATAGGATTCGAGGTCACATTTGATCCAGTTATTCTTATGAGTATCTTCCCAAAAGAATTAAAAGCATTATACCACAGGAATATATGTGTACCCATGTTTATAGCAGCACAGTTTGTAATAGCTAAATCTTGGAAACAACCCAAATGCCCATCAACTTATGAATGTTTATCTACTTCAAGGAACTATGCACCAATAATGTGGAAACACAGGATAAATGGACAGATTCCTAGATACATATGAATTACCAAAGTTGAACGAAGAAGATCTAAAAATTCTAAATAACACAATATCAATCAATGAAATCGAAAACATAATTAAAAACTTACCAACTAAGAAAAGCCCAGGTCCTGAGGGCTTTGCTGCTGAACTCTACAAGACATTTAGAGAGGAACTACTGCCACTACTGTTTAAACTCTTCAATGAAATTGAAAGGGAAGCAATACTCCCAAATTCATTCCTGGAAGCAAGCATCTCCTTGATCCCTGAAGCAGAGAAACACCCAACTGAAAAAGAGAACTATAGGCCAATCTCACTAATGAACATAGATGCAAAAATCCTTCATAAGATATTGGTAAATAGAATGCAGAAGATCATCAAGAAGATCATAAACCCTGACCAAGTGGCATTCATCCCAGGAATGCAGGGATGTTTCAACATATGCAAATCAATCAATATAATACACTTTATCAATAGAGCTAAGGACAAAAACCATATGATCATCTCAATAGATGCAGAAAAAGCATTTCAGAAAAATCCAACACACATTTATGATAGCACTCTGAAAAGAGAGATTGAAGATGATATCAGAAAATGGAAAAGACATTGCTTGCTCCTGGGTAGGAAGAATCAACATAGTGAAAATGGCCATATGTCCAAAACTGCTATATAGATACAATGCAATCCCAATTGAAATCCCAGCAGCATACTTCACAAACCTGGAGAAAGCAAACAAAAATTCATTTGGAACAAGAAGAGACCCAGAATAGCAAAAGCAATTCTAGGTAACAGAGACATGGCAGGGGACATAACAATCCCCAATGTGAAACTATATTACAAAGCTACTGTGATAAAAGCAGCATGGTACTGGCAAAGAAACATAACTGAGGACCAGTGGAACAGATTAGAAGATGCAGAAACAACTCCAGGCTCACTCAGCGACCTCATCTACCTTCAACAAAGGATCTAAACACCCTCACTGGAGGAAAGATAGCCTCTTTAATAAATGGTGCTGGAAAAATTGAGTTTCAACTTGCCAAAGATTAAAACTAGACCTATATCTCTCACCATGCACTAAACTAAAATCTAAATGGATTAAAGATCTAAATATTAAAACAGATGAATCAAAGAGTTGGTTTTTAAAAGAATAAATAAAATCGATAAATCTTTAGCCAATCTTATCAAAAAAAGGAAAGAAAAGGCTCAAATCCATGCAATTAAGAACGAAAAAGGTCAAGCCACAACAGATCCAGCAGAAATCCAGGGGATCATAAATACCTACTTTGAGAACCTGTAATCTAATAAAATGTAAAACACAGAAGAAATGGACAGATTCCTAGATGCATATGAATTGCAAAAGTTAAATGAAGAAGTTATAGAAATTCTAAACACCCCAATAACAATGAGTGAAATTGAAAATGTAATAAAAAATTTACCAACAAAGAAAAGCCCAGGTCCTGATGGCTTCACTGCTGAATTCTACAAGACATTTAAAGAAGAACTATCGCCACTACTATTTAAACTCAACAAGAAAATTGAAAGGGAAGCAAGGCTTCTAAATTCATTCCTGGAAGCAAGTGTTACTTTGATTCCCAAACCAGGGAAAGACCCAACCCAAAAAGAGAACTACAGACCAATCTCCCTAATGAACATAGATGCAAAAATCCTCAACAAGATACTGGCAAACAGAATACAGAATGTCATCAAGAAGATCATACACCTTGACCAAGTCAGATGGTTCAACATCCATAAATCAATAAATGTAATACACTATATTAACAGAGTCAAGGACAAAAACCATATGATCATCTCAATAGATACAGAAAAGGCATTTGACACAATCCAACACCCATTCATGATAAAAGCGCTACAGAAAATTGGAATAGAAGGTCTTTGTCTCAACCTGATTAAGGCTATCTATGAAAAACCAACAGCCAACATCATACTAAATGATCAAAAGCTGAAAACCTTCACACTAAAATCAGCAACAAGACAAGGATGCCCACTATCACCACTCCTGTTTAATATTGTTCTGGAAACATTAGCCATAGCAATTAGAAAAGAGAAAGAAATAAAAGGAATGAAGATAGGGAAGGAAGAAGTGAACCTGTCATTATTTGCTGATGATATGATACTTTACATAGAAGACCCAAAAAACTCGGTCAAAAGTCTTCTAGACCTAATTGATAGATTCAGTAGAGTAGCTGGATACAAGGTCAACACTCAAAAAACAATAGCCTTCTTATATGCAAATAGCAGACTCATTGCGAGAGAAATTCGGGAAATAATTCCTTTTACAATAGCATCTAAAAAAATGAAATATCTAGGAATCAACCTAACAAAGGAAGCAAAAGACCTCTACACTGAAAACTACAGCTCTCTGAAAAGGAGATCGAAGAGGATATAAGAATATGGAAAGATACCCCTTGTTCCTGGGTGGGAAGAACCAACATAGTGAAAATGGCCATACTTCCAAAACTACTGTATAGATTTAATGGAATGCCGATTGAAATTCCAACAATATACTTCACAGAACTAGAGAAAACAATCCAAAAATTCATTTGGAATCAGAAGAAACCTAGAATAGCTAAAGCAATTTTAAGCAACAGAGACATGGCTGGGGATATCACAATCCCCAACTTGAAACTATACTACAAAGCTACTGTGATAAAATCAGCATGGTACTGGCAAAGGAACAGACCTGAGGATCACTGGAATAGAATAGAAGATGCAGAAACAACTCCAGACATGCTCAGCCACCTCATCTTTGACAAAGGATCCAACCATCATCATTGGAGGAAAGATAGCCTATTTAATAAATGCTGTTGGAAAAACTGGATCTCAACCTGCCAAAGATTAAAACTAGACCCATACCTATCACCATGCACTAAACTAAGATCGAAGTGGATTAAAGATATAAATATTAAGACAGAAACACTAAACTTGCTGGAAGATAAGTTAGGTAGAACTCTTAAAGACATTGGCATAGGAAAATATTTCATGAACAAAACCTCAGCAGCATGGGAACTAGCAGAAAGAATCAGCAACTGGGATCTCATTGTATTAAAAAGCTTCCGCACTGCAAAAGAAACCACCAACAGAGCTAACAGACAACCAACAATACGGAAAAAAATTTTTAGCAGCTGTACCTCAGGCAAAGGACTACTATCTAGAATATGTAAAGAATCGAAAAAAATCAGATCCCCCCAATTCAAAGACCCAATTAAAAAAGGGGCATCTGAAATGAACAGACATTTCTCAAACAAAGAAGTAAAAGCAGCAAACAAATATATGAAAAAAGTGGCCTATATCTTTTTCGGTTGGGTCTTTCTCTGCTTTGGGGATCAAGGTGATGCTTGCTTCCAGGAATGAATTTGGGAGTATTGTTTCCATTTCAATTTCATTGAAGAGTTTAAACAGTAGTGGCAGTAGTTCCTCTTTATATGTCTTGTAGAATTCAGCAGTGAAGCCATCAGGACCTGGGGTTTTCTTAGTTGATAAGTTTTTAGCTATGTTTTCAATTTCATTGCTTGATATTCTGTTTTTTAGAATTTTTACATCTTCGTTCAACTTTGATAATTAATTCGTATCTACGAATCTGTCCAATTCTTTGGTGTTTTCCATCTTATTGGCATATAGGTTCTCAAAGTAGGTATTGATGATCCTCTGGATTTCTGCTGGGTCTGTTGTAATTTCACCCTTTTTGTTCCTAATTGCATGGATTTGGGCCTTTTCTTTCCTTCTTCTGATAAGGTTGTCTAAGAGTTTATCAATTTTGTTTATTCTTTCGAAGAACCAACTCTTGGCTTCTTTGATTTTTTAAATAATTTTCCTAGTCTCCATTGCATTGATTTCTCCTCTGATCTTTATAATTTCCTCCCTTGTATGAGCTTTGGGGTTGTCCTGCTCTTCTTTTTCTAGAAGCTTGATGTTCAGCATCTGGTTGTTTAATTGGGCTTGCTCTATTTTCCTAATATGTGTATTCACTGCCATGAATTTTCCTTGTAAGACTGCTTTCATTGTGTCCCATAGATTCTGATATGTTGTATTGTCATTGTCATTTAATTGTAGGAACTGTTTGATTTCTTCTTTAATTTCCTTGTGACCCATTGGTTATTCAGAAGAGTATTGTTCAATTTCCATGTATTTATGTAATTTTTGCAGTTTCTTTTGCTATTGATCTCCAATTTCATCACACTATGGTCTGATAAATATACAGCGGATAACTTCAATTCCTTTGCACTTACTTAAACACGTTGTATGAGTGAGTATGTGGTCTATTTTTGAGAATGACCCATGTGCAGATGAAAAGAATGTGTATTCTGATTTTGTGGGGTGGAACACTCTCTAAACATCTGTTAAGTTCATTTGTTCAAGAGTTCAATTGAGTTCTAGTATTTCATTACTTATTTTTTGTCTAGTTGATCTATTTGTGACAGTGGGATATTTGAGGTCCCCCAATACTATTGTATTAGTGCTTATTTGATTTTTCTTGTCCATTGGTATTTGTTTTATAAAGCTGGGTGCACTATGCTTGGTGCATAGATATTTATGATTGTCATCTCTTCCACTTGGATTGTTCCCTTTACAAGGATGTACTATCCTTCTTTGTCTCTCTTCATCAGTGTTGGTTTGAAATCTACTTGATCTGCAAAGAAGATAGCTACTCCTGCTTTTTTTCTGGTTCCTGTCACATGGAGTATTGTTTTCCACCCTTTAACTTTCAATCTATGAGTTTCTTTTTGAATTAAGTGTTTTTCCTGTATGCAACATATTGTTGGATTTTGCTTCTTGACTCATTCTGCCATTCTATTTCTTCTGATTGGTGAATTGAGACCATTAACATTCATGGGTATAACTGATTCTTGTTGACTTATCATTGCCATGACTTTTTATTTTTGTTGGATTCTCCCCCTTTACATTTAATTTCTTGTCACGCCTGATGGGTTCATTCTGCTGTCCTTCTTGGGTTTGTGATCCTCATTGTCTGTTCCTAGGATATTGCCTAAAATTTTTTGGAGTGCTGGTTTGGTATTCATGAAGTTACTAAGGTGCTCTTTGTCATGAAAATATCTTATTTCTCTATCAATTTTGAAAGATAATTTCACAGGGTATATCAGTCTGGGTTGGAGGCTGTTTTCCTTCAGGGCTTGGAATATGTCACTCCAAACTCTTCTTGCCTTGAGACTTTGCTTTGAGAAGTCTCCTGTGATTCTGATGGGTTTTCCTTTCTATGTGATTTGTTTCTTTTCTCCAACTGCTTGTAGAACTTTGTTCTTCTGTTGCGTTTCTGGAATCTTAACAATTACATGCCTATGTGCAGATTTTTTTTTTGATCAAGGCTATTTGGAGTCCTATATGCCTCACTTATCTGTATGGTAAGTTCTTTTTCCCTGCTTGGGAAGTTTTCTGTCACTACTTCTGTGAACAGTTTTTTTATGTCATCTTCACTCTCTCCTGTTTCTTTGTTGACTCCAGTCAGTCTTATGTTATTATTCTTTGCATTGTCTAGCAGCTGCTGGATTGATTTCTCATGGTCTCTTACAATTCTGAAGCAATTTTTCTTTTCCTGATCACTAATTGCAATCCTATCTTCTATATCTGAAATTCTTTCCTCAGATTGGCTCATTCTGCTGTGTAGACTTTCAATGGAGTTTTTAATCTCCTGGAAATCTGTTTGTATCTGTTTTATGGATTCCATTTGTTTCCTATGTTGGGATTCCATCATGTTCCCGAGCTCCTCTCTAGATTTGTTAATCATGTCTTACACTATGAGCACAATCTCTGCTGTTATCTGAGAAATTATTTCTGATTTTATTTTTTCCAGATCCTCTTTTGTTGCCAGTTTAGGGAATCCAGGTGGTGGAGTATCAGTGTTCCATCTCATTTCTGTTTGGGGTTCCTGTCGGTGATTTAGAAGTCTGGTTTTGAGACTTCCTTATGTGTCTTCTCATTTCGATGGGGGTGGTACTGCTTGCACCCTCACAGATCACCTCCTCTAAGCTGGAAGCAGTGGAACGGTGGCCTGGAACCCCCTACTTCTGGGCGGGGAGAGGTGGAAAAGCAGGTGGGAAACCCCTTCCTCTGGGCTGGGAGGGGTGGAATGGTTGCCCAGAAGCCCACACCTCTGGGCTGGGAGCAGTGGCACAGTGGCCTGGAAGCCCTTTAACGCAGAGGAATTTTGACTGGGAATCTGAGGCATGGGCAGGGTTACTGCCAGGTGTTGGACACGGTTCTTGGTCCACTCACTGACAAGGTGGCTGACAAGCTGTCATGGAGCTGGCTCAGGTTTCCCGCGGCTGTTGATTAGACACCTATTGCCTTTCTGCCCCGACTCCCTGTGCCTATTGGCAAACTTATAATTACGTTTTCAATTTCACTCATTGTACTTGGGGTGTTTAGAATTTCTATATCTTCTTCATTTAACTTTGGCAATTCGTATGTACCTAGCAATCTGTGCATTTCTTCTGTGTTATCCATTTTATTAGAGTACATGTTCTCGAAGTAGGTATTTATGATCCTCTGGATTTCTGCTGGGTCTGTTGTGACTTTACCTTTTTTGTACTTAATTGCATGGATCTGAGCCTTTTCTTTCCTTTTTTGATCAGGTTGGCTAAAGGTTTATTGATTTTATTTATTCTTTTGAAAAACCAACTCTTTGATTTATTGATTTTTTGTACCTTTCTCTTAGTCTCCATTGCATTGATTTCTGCTCTGATCTTTATAATTTTCCCTCTTGTATGACCTTTGGATTTGTTATGCTCCTTTTCTAGGACCTTGAGGTTCTGCATTAGGTTATTTATCTGAGTTCTCTCTGTTTTACTAATATGGGCATTCACTGCTATGAATTTTCCACGTAAAGCTGCTTTCATTGTGTCCCATAGATTCCTGTATGTTGTACTGGCATTATCATTTACTTGTAGAAACTGTTTAATTTCTTCTTTAACTTCCTCTGTGACCCGTTGGTTGTTCAGGAGGGTGTTATTCAGTTTCCACGTGTTTGTGGGGATTTTTAGGTTTCTTATGTTATTGATCTCCAATTTTATTGTGCTATGGTCTGATAATATACAGCGGGTAACTTCTATTCTTTTACACTTACTTAGGCATGTCCTATGAGCTAGCATGTGGTCTATTCTGGGGAATGAACTGTGTGCAGCCAAAAAAGAATGTGTATTCTGATTTTGTGGGGTGGAACACTCTATAAACATCTATTAAGTCCATTTGTTCAATAGCTTGGTTCAGTTCTAGAATTTCCTTGTTAAGTTTTTGTCCAGATGATCTGTCTATTTGTGGTAGTGGGGTATTGAGGTGCCCCATTACAATTGTATTAGTGGTTATTTGGTTTTTCATGTCCATTAATATTTGTTTTGTATAGTTGGGGGCATTCATATTTGGTGCATATATATTTAGGATTGTCATCTCTTCCACTTGGACTGTTCCCTTCACAAGGATGTAGTGACCATCTTTGTCTCTCTTAATCAGTTTTGGTTTGAAATCTAATTTGTCTGCAAATAAGATTGCTACCCCTGCTTTTTTCTCAGTTCCTGTGGTGTAGAGAACTGTTTTCCATCCTTTCACTTTCAGTCTATGAATTTCTTTTTGAGTTAGGTGTGTTTCTTGTATACAGTATATTGCTGGGTTTTGTTTCTTAATCCATTCTGCCAGTCTATTTCTTTTGATTAGTAAATTGAGGCCATTAACATTGATAGTTATCATTGATAGATATTGACTCATCCTTGTCATGATGTTTTACTGTTGTTGGCTCTTTTATGTCTTATTTTTCCCCCTTCCCCTTTAGTGTCTTACCTTGCCTGGTGGCTTCCTTCTGTTGGGCCTCATGGTGTTGTGACCTTCATTGTCTTTTTCTAGGATATTGCTTAGAATTATTTGGAGTGCTGGTTTGGTGTTCATGAAATTTCTCAGGTGTTCTTTGTCATGGAAGTATCTAATTTCCCCATCGATTTTGAAAGATAATTTTGCAGGATACAACAGTATAGGTTGGAAGTTATTTTCTTTTAGGGCTTGAAATACTTCATTCCAGGCTCTCCTTGATTTGAGGGTTTGTGTTGAGAAATCTGCTATGATTCTGATAGGCTTTCCTTTGTAGGTGATTTATTTCCTTTCTTTAACTGCCTGTAAGATTTTGTTCTTTTGTTTCTGGGATCTTGACTCTTATGTGTCTAGGTGTAGATTTTTTTTTATCATGGTTAGTTGGAGTTTTATATGCCTCACTTACCTGCATGTCCAATTCTCCACTTCTGTCTGGGAAGTTTTCTACTATTACTTCTGGGAATAGTTTTTTTACATCAATTGTGGTTTCTCCTCTTTTTTTCTTGGACTCCTATCAGCCTTATGTTATTCTTTTTTGCATCATCTAGCAGCTTCTGGATTGATTTCTTGTGGTCCCTTACTATTTTTAGGAAATCTCTGTTTTCATGGTCCTTATCTGCAATCCTGTTTTCTATATCTGACCTTCTATCTTCAGATTCCCTTAATCTGCTCTGCATGCTGTCAGTGGAGTTTTTAATCTCCTGAATATCTGTTTGAATCCATTTCATGGATTCAATTTCTTTCTTATTTTGGGCAATCATGCTTTCCATTTCTTTTTTATGCTGGGCATTCATGGCTTCCAGCATGTTTCTGAGCTCATCTATTTTTTATCTGTTTCTGTTCTAGAGCTTCCAATCATATCTTTCACTCTGCTCCCCATCTCTGTAGTTATCTGGCAGATTATTTCTGCTTTCAATTTTTCTAGAGCATCATTCGTCTGTTTTGTTACTTCCTGTGCTATCAGTTCAGGGTGTCCAGGTGGTTAAATATCATACTTTTCCACCTTGTTTCCCCAGAATTTGCTTTTTGTGAGGTGGAAGTCTGAGTTTGTGCATTACTTAAATTTCTTCTCATTTCTGTGTTTGGTACTGTCCTTGGTTTAGTTCCTGGGTTGACACTTTGAAGTTGCTTATTGTAAGTATCTTTGTTGTTTGGAATTAGAGCCCTTATGGAATGATTGCTTCTCAGAGGTGTCTTCCAGATATAGCTGGTCTTTAGGTTTTGAGTCTCTCATGGCTCTGAGGCTATCTCATTTTCATTATACAGGAAAGAAAACTGATTAGATCAATCACAACACCTTAGCCCAAGTGATGCAATGAGTAACACCATAGCATCAAGTACCTCTTAGAAAATGAAAATTTGTAGTAGTTATTAATCTATCACCTTTAACTGTGTGAACTAAATCAAGATCAAGGTCCAACCCAACATATGATTATAGTGAATAAACTCTTCAATATAGCAACTTTACCCTTTGGGATGGGGAGTTAGAAGGAGTTGGGAAGGGAGGAATAGCTAGGTAGAAAGATAGGGGAAGGTTAGCAGTGAGCCCAGAGGGCACAGGCAAGAGAAGGAAAGAGAAGAAAAGAAAAATAAAGAAGAAATATGAATTAGGGCCAGAATAGGAACACAAAGGGAGATGAACAATGTGGGACAGCAAGGGACTGGGGGTGGGGGGAGGAAAGAAGAAAGAAAAAAGAGAAAAATAAAAAATTTTAATAGTAAAAAAAGAAGGAAAAAATTAAAAATAAGAGCAAAAAATAGTGGTAATTTTGAAAATAATAAATAAAAGATAAAAATGAAGGAACTCATTCAAGGTATGTCTCTTCTGTCCCAAAATTCAACGTGGGCAGCAGTGTGCAGTTATAAGTCAACGAGTCTCAGTAAGCCAGTCATAGACCCGTGAGATTCAGGCAGATTTCTGGCTGCAAGTCTCAAGTTGAGCTCCCTGTCCTCCTGCAGGGTTGAACTGTGCAAGGTTCTGTTGCAGTTTCCAGCTGCCTTTCCTCTGAAGACAGTCCAGGTTCCGATGGGAGGTGATGATCCCTCCAACTTACCAAGTATGGTGGTCTGGTGTGCCTTTACTGCAGAGATTCTCTTCACTTTTCCAGTGGGCTTCAGTTTTCATGAAGGAGCCTGAGAGAGGCCCTCTCTGTTGTTCACTTCTGCAGCTTAGGACAATGGCCTTTATGTACCCCTGTGCCCCTGTAGTGTGGAACAAAGTATCTGCACAGCCAAGAGGCCAGAGCAGGGTAGGGGGCATTGTCTGTTGTTGCAGGCATCCTCACAGTCTCCTGGTCTCAAGTGGGCGAGTGGGCAAGTGGGCATAGCAAGCCAGACTGAGCGGGTTTCAGTAAGCCTGGGACCGCTCTGCCCACGCAGCTAAGCTGACGCCTGGTGGGCGTGCCTGGGCTCCACACTGATTTCCACAATGGTTAAAATATTTTGAGACTAGATCAAGGTGCTAGTATACAACATTGTAAATATACTAAATTGTACTCTCAATTGTAGTCTTTTAAATTGTTAATTGTATATTACGTATATTTTTCTTCAATAAGAATTTTGATGAAAAATAATATATCACAAACAATATGTGAAAAGAATTCCAGATTCTCCTATTACCAAATTTGCAATTCTCACAGTCTTTCACACTCTAGTTTATTGCAAATTTATCCTTCCTTTTGCTTATGCCAAAAACCCAGCAGTCATCCTTGGCTCTTTCACACTCCATATCTCATTCATAAGCAAATATGGAGGGATTTACATTTCTAAATATATCCATAATGTGACAGTGTTTCACTATCACCACTGCTACCATCCTTGTCTAAAATGCTTTAATGTTTTTGCTAGATTGTTACAATAGCCTTTCAACTATCTTAAATCATTTCACTTCTTAATTTCAATCCTTCTCAGTAAAGCAGCCAGAGTGATCTTATTGAAATGTGTTATATAATATAACCATTCTATTCAAAACTGTACAATGATTTTCCATCTTGTTCAATAAAAGCCAAGGTCCTTGCAATAGCTTGCAAGGCTCTATATAGTCTGAACTACCGCGAAATATCTAGCCACATCTTCTAGTCCTTTCCCCTTCATCCACATTACTACTTTTCTTGCTCTTAGTAGAACTACCAGGTAGAATCTATATATAGAAAAATTGCAGTTCATCTTAGCTCTGAAATATCCATCACAGCCACCATCATAATTACCACCCCCCAGTAAATGACTTTCTACATTAACTCCCTCAGTTATTTACTCAAATATCACTTACACAGTGAAGCCATCTATGACAACTCTACCTAGCATTCAGCCCCTAGAGCTTTCTCAATCCACTTCTATGCCTTACTTACATCCTTAGTGGGTACATATCACCATGTAAACATTATGTGTTTTATTTATTTATACTTTCATCTATCTTCCTCAATTCAAATATAAGCTCTATAAGGTCACATAATGTTACCTATGTCATTCACTACTATATTACCAGCACTATGAAGATTAGTAATCATTGGTGCACTACGTAAGATCAGGAAATATTAATGATACTGGATAAAAGACACTGCATACAGAATCTCCAAATGGTTATTTCTCCAGACAATATGGACCAATACTTGTTTCAAGATCTCCCTGCAGGAAGGTCA
Source organism: Heterocephalus glaber (assembly GCF_053883595.1). Lineage (NCBI taxonomy): Eukaryota > Metazoa > Chordata > Mammalia > Rodentia > Bathyergidae > Heterocephalus > Heterocephalus glaber. The sequence continues at coordinate 199,695 of NW_028258339.1, read as the reverse complement.
CCTATCAAGTCCTTGCTACACCTCTGGAGTAGTTGTGTTTCTACCTCTCCTGAGAAAGATAAGGACACTACCCCACAGAAGGGTGAATGGTATTTATTTTTCTGTGGTGAACACTTCCGAACAAAAGAGGTTTTGAGTAGGTCACTTGCCTTCCCATAAATGACTCAGGCAGACCCATGGGATCAAGTCCAGGGATTTATATAGAAAAGAAAAATCTATGCCTGTTATCAGGTAGATATCATCCTGCTTGTATGTACCTTGAGGGATAAATGTAAGAGGAGCTGAGGAGTAATTTCTACAGAAGCAGAATGATCCACATTTACAGATTAATAGCTGAAATCTCTAACACCCAGATATATTCATATTGTCAAAGTTCAGAGCAAAAACAGAATAGAGGTAAAATGACAGGACAAAAGATTCCTTTTGGACAGAGAAGGGAGACTGGGGACAGGGAGAAATGTTTGTAATTCAAGTAAATCTAATTCATTTGCAGTTTGGAAACAGCAAGAGGAATAGACCATAGCCTAAGATAGCTAGATAGCTTAAAATTGAGATAAAAATCTAAATAAAGCCTCCACTTCACTTGATTTTAGTTAACTTTAAAAATTATTAATTTTGGAAACCACTAAGCTAAGCAATATATTTTTAGTCTCCCACTGCTTCTTTTTTTAAAAATTTTATTTTATTGGTACATTTTAGGTATACAGTATAGTGACATTCATCATTGGAAATTTGCACCTTTACATAATCTCTCTTGGTTCTTATTTTTCTCCCTTCCCCTGCCCTCCTTCAACCCCTCCATCCCTCCCTATTTACAAAGACTTTGTTTCCATTTTTTCATTTTCTCATATTAATTCCATTCCCTTCTTTCCTTTCCCCTACCCCTCCCACTTCCCCTTCCCCTTTGTCCCTTTTCTTCCTATTTCACATTATCTATTATACCTTTTTGTCCTTATTTACACTTTCAGTTTCTCACACTAGAGAAACTATTTGGTATTTATTCATGTGTGTCCTATTAATTTCACTTGAGTATCCCCTCAATGTGCATCTATTTAGCTACAAATGTCTCTAATTTCTCATTTTTGATGGCTGAGTAGTACTCCATTTTATAAAATAACCACATTTTCTTTATCCAATCTCCAGTTGATGGGCAATTGGGCTGCTTCCAAGTTTTAGCTATTACAAATTGATCCCACTGCTTCTTTATACCATAAATATTCCCAAAAACCTATCTCAAGAAGGTGAATTTGAGATATGGGGCTTCCTCCCCACTCTCAGCCACCTGGCAGATAAATTTTGTTTCCTTTGCAAAACGTGTTGCCTCAGGAATTGGCATACTGTATGGTGGGCATATTGTATAGTGGGTATACTGGTTCAGTAATAAGCTTACCTACAAGTTGCATAAGCAGAGTTAGGTCAAATAAATTGTAAACATGATTTAAAGTGTAATTAAAATGTAAAGTAGTTAGAGGTGAAGTTCAGTAATAGACTATGTTCTTAGCACACTTGAGGCCCTGGGTTCAATAGCCAGCCCCAAAACCCAATTAATTAATAAAGAAAATGAGGATGAATGACCTGGGTTCAAGTTCCCACTCTGCAGGAGGCAAAATGTAAAATAGAAACATTAAAAGTAAAACAAGGTTATAATTTTTAAATAATAAGGACCCTCACATACAATGTATATTATTTGTTTTCTGAGTCATACTTAATTTCTAGCCTCATAGAATTCCTCCTAACCATAACCACAACATCTGTTTCTGTTGCATCTCGATGCAGTTATTGTGCTAATCCATTCAGGGAAAGCTATTTATGTATGCACACATGTGTACATACACTGTAACACCTGAGATGAAGACTTTTATTGGAAGTTAGAATTATACATCTGTGAGTGAGCATTCATAATCTATCTTGTACCTTAAATTTCACTCATTACTTTTTGTTAGTATTCAGATAAAGTTACATTTTTTCTGAAGGCCTGTCTCAGTTCTTTGTCTTGACCTATCATCACAAGAAGATAAAGACAACAGAGAGACATTTTTTTCTCCCCTGTCCACACCTTCTGCTTACCAAATATCCTGCCTGAGCTGAGTGACCCAGTAGGTATGAGTAGAAAAATGTTTATCAAACATGTGGATTCCAGAAACTTCTTAAAGTAGTGAGGCCCTTTTCCTTCTTTTCTTATAGTAGTGAGGCCCTTTCTGCCCACTAAGACTCAAGTAAGAAAACAGAAGCTGTGTGATAAAGAGAGCACTGAATTCAGTTAAAGCACATTTTAACATTAATAACTTTAAATTTGTTAATACATTTTAATGTAATTATCAAAAGTGATTCTTAAAGAAGTAAAAAAGATAAAATAAAATTTTTTCATAACAGTAGACAGTTAAAATATTATGTTGACAAAATCAATTCTGGAAAAATAAAAAATGTGGCTTTGTCAACAACAGTGTGAGTAACTCGCTGACCTTCTGCAATGAAAATGTTCATCATTTTCACAATTATTTTAAAAAATATGTGCATTGCTGGAAATGTTTCTAAAGGCAAATACATGAAGAGACATATTTTCAGGAAAATCTATGACCACTCATTAAGAAAAGCATGAGACTGTGGTACTTGAATCAAGCCTGATTCCTTTCTTGCCCTGCCCAGCCAAAACCCATATTTCTGGCTTTGATGAAATTGAAGGGCCCTGGCGAAGTCATAATGCCCCTGCCCATGAATATCACTATCTCCTGTGAAGAACCCTGGGTGACCCTGGATGTCATGGGTGAGCCAATGGTAAATACAAGGACGGCTCATTCTGTTCTAACTTTCTTCTCTGGAAAACCCTTCTCTAGATCCATGACCGTAATTGAGATTAAGGGGACCCTAAGTCGGAGCTTCTTTACATCTGCTATCACATGTCAGTTCAAAGGGCAAATGTTCAGCCATGAATATTTCATTGTTTCTAAGTGTCCTACTCTCTTACTAAGAAGAGATTTACTAGTAAAATTGGAGGCAGGTTTCCAGGAAGGCTGCAGTCTCCAATCCTGAAGAGCCATTCAAACTAGTTCTTCCTGAAGAGATGCATTGGAAAGCTGTAAAAACTCACATAGAAAATAGTCACTCAAATTTTCACAAGACTGGGGCTAGCAGTGACCACCTGACAGGTCTTTAAGGCCTGCCCTCTCTGTGCCTACAATAACTCAGGCAAGCCCAAACCACCTCCTTTGTTAGAACCTGTACAGAGGAGAGGGGCATACCTTGGGAAGGACTGGCAATTGGCAATTAGACTTTAACCACATGCTACCATTGGGGGATTGAAAGGTGTCTAGATTGGGGGATTGAAAGGTATCTAGATTGACACCTTCTCTACCCATTCAGAGAATGGAGGTAGTCAAGGTAAAGCTCAAAGAAATCATCTTCACAACATAGTAAATGAAACATTAGCCAAAGCAATCAGGCAAGAGAAAGAAATAAAAAGGATACATGTAGAAAAGGAAAAACTTGAATTATCATTATTTGTGGATGACTTGATACTGTACATAAAAGGTGCAAAGAATTTCACAAAAAAACTCTTAGAATTAATAACCAATTTCAGCAATGTAACAGGTTATATGGTGGCACAATTTGTAATAGCTAACAACTTGGAAATAGCCCAAATGCCTATCAACCAGAGATTGGATAAAGAAGATGTGGTTTTCTTTTTTTTTTTTTTTTGGTACCGGATATCGAACTCAGGTCCTTGCACTTGTGCAGCAGGTAGTGAAACCACTGAGCTAAATCCCCGGCCCATGGTTTTTCTTTTCTTTTTTTAAAAATTCTTTTATTGGTACATTTTAGGAATACAATATGTTTACATTTATCATTGGGTGCTTGTAAGTGTAAGTGATGTATCTTAGTTCTTATCTTTTTTCCCCATTGCCTGTGTGCCCTTCACCCCCTCCACCCTTCCCTATTTACATAAATTTCATTTCCATTTTTTTTCTTTTCTCATAATTTTTCCTTTCCCTTCTTACCTTTCCCCTTCTCCTCCCACCACCCCTGCACCTTTGGACCTTTTCCTATTTCAAATTATGAATTATTTGTTTTAATCCATATTTACACTTTCAGTTTCTCACACTAGAGAAACTATTCAATATTTGCACATGTGTGTCCTATTTATTTCACTTAAGAGTATGGCCTCAATATGCATCCACTTAACTATACATGTCTCTAGTTTCTCATTCTTTATGGCTGAGTAATATTCCATTTTATAGAAAAACCCTATAAAGAATGAGAAACTGGAGACATGTATAGCTAAGTGGATGCATATTGAGGCCATGCTTTTAAGTGAAATAAATAGGACACACATGTGTAAATACTGAATAGTTTCTCTGGTGTGAAAAACTAAAAGTGTAAATAAGGATCAAAATGTATAATTGATATTGTGTAATAGGAAGAAAAGGTCTAAAGGAATAGGGGAAGTGGGAGGGGTAGAGGAAAGAAAAGAAGGGAAAAGAAAAAATATGAGAAAAGGAAAAAAATAGAAACAAAGTCTTTGTAAATAGGGAAGTGAGGAGGGGGTGAAGGGAGGGCAGGGGAATTGGGAAAAATAAGAACAAAGATATATCATGTAAAGGTACAAGCTCCCGATGATGAATGTAACTGTATTATATACCTAAAATGTACCAATAAACTTAATGAAAATAAAGATCAGCACATAAAAATCATTAGCTATTGTGTACACCAATAATGAATTCCATGAGAAGAAAAATATGAAAACAGTAGCATTCACAGTAGCTTGAGGAAAAATGAAATACCTAGGAATTAACCTAAACAGGAAAGTGAAAGATGTCTACAAACTATAAAACTATAGTACTCTGAAAAAGATTGAAGCAGACATCAGAAAGCAGAAAAATGTCCCCTGCTCCTGGACAAGCAGAACCAAGATTGTCAAAATGGCTACATTCTCAAAACTGTTATACAGATTCAGTGCAGTCTCAATCAAAGAAACAACAGCATACTTTACAGAACTAGAGAAAAGAATCCTAAAGTTTATATGGAACCAGAAGAAACTCAGAATAGGAAAGCAATTTGTGACAAGAGCAAAGCAGGAGGCATAGTAATACCTGACTTCAATCTATATTGCAAGGCAATAGTGACAAAAATGGTATGGTACTGGAACAAAAACAGATACATGGATTAATGTAACAGGGCAGAGGATACCAAAACATCCTCAGACACATTCAGCTGTTTGATCTTTGACAAAGGGGCCAAAAGCATATGCTGGAGGAAAGATAGCCTATTCAACAAGCAGTTCTGGGAAAACTGGTTATCTCTTTGCGCAAGGTTGAAATTTGGGCTGAGTGTGGTGGCACACACCTTTAATCCCAGCACTTGGCGGGCTGAGGCAGGAGGAATGCTGCAAATTTGAGGCCAGCTTGGCCTACATAGTGAATTCAAGGCCAACAATCTGTACTACATTGTGAGACTCTGTCTCAAAATAAATAAAGTAAAATAAAATGATTGAAACTGGACCCTTATCTTTCATGATGTACTAAAATTAAAAACAAATTGGATCAAGGCCAGGTGTGGTGGTGCACACCTGTAATCTCGGGATTTGAAAGGCAGAGGCAGGAGGATTGCTGTGAGTTTGAGGTAGTAGGGGCTACATAGTGAATTTCAAGCCCAACCTGAACTATGTAGTGAGACCCTGTCTCAAAAAAAAATCAAATTGGATCAAAGATCTAAATATTAAAACAGAAATATTAAATCTACTGGAAGATCAAAAGCAAAACACTTAAAGACATAGGTGTAGGAAAGGATTCTCTAAACAGTCTCAATTGCACAAGAAATAGCAGGAATCAACAGATGGGATTATATCAGACTAAAATGCTTCTGTACAGCAAAATAATAAATCTGTAGAGTGAAGAGACAACCTACAGAATGGGAAAAAACATTTGCCACCTACTCCTCAAATAGAAGACTAATATCTAGAATATATAAAGAACTCAGAAAACTAAACCACCATAATTAAAGGCCCAGTCAAGAAATGAGCAAGAGAAATGAACAAACACTTCACAGAGAAAGAAATAAAAGTGGCCAACAGATATATTTAAAAAAATACTCAACATGTATAGCCATTAGAAAAGTTCAAATTAAAACAATACTAAGATTCCATCTTATTCCAGAAAGAATAGCAACTATTGAAAAAAATCAAACAATAATAAATGCTATGAGGGTGTGGTGAAAAAGGTACCTTTCTTCATTGTTGGTGAGAATGTAAACTAGTAAAAATCCATTATGGAAATCAGTATGGAGATTTCTCAAAGAACTGAAATTAGAAATTCTATGTGAATCAGCTATTCCCTTTCTAAGAATGTTCCCCCCAAAAGCTTAAGACATCCTACTATTGCAATACATGCATACGAATGTTTATAGCAGCACAATTCATAATAGCTAAATCCTGGAAAAAGCCTGTATACCCACCAAAAGATGATTAGATAAAGAAAATGTGGCATCTATATATAATGGAATACTACTTTGCTATTAGAAATGACACATTTGAGACATATGTAGGAAAATGAATACACCTAGAAAATATAATGTTGAGTGAAATGAACCAGACACACAAGCTTAAATACCATATGGTATTTATCCATTAAATTTATTCATTAAAATAAGGCAAAGTACAAAAAAATAAAGAATGCATGGAAAGGGACAATGGGATGGATCTCTTGCAATAGGAAAGTGGTCCAAGGGAACAATGAGGGGTGAGGAGGAGGAGAAGGAGAATAAGTAGAATAAAGATAAGCCATGTACAGGAACCTAATGACCTCACTGAACGTAAACATTATAAGCCATAACATGAGCCAAGATTAAAAATATCAAAAAGAATTAAAATCAGGATAAGGGAATTAGAAGATGAGGGATGGAGGGGGAGGAAAGGGGAAGAGGATTAAGAAACAAGCTGTAGTATGTACATGTACCCATTCCCCAAGATGATTGTAAACCGCATGTACTGCAAACCAAACATGTATTAATAAAATTTTAAAAGGTTTTAAAAATCCCTTCAGCTTGGACTACCCCAGCCCCTTCAGAGTCCCAATGGACCTTCTTGTACCTCTGAAATAACTCAGATGGTGGCAAAGGCTTTAGGAATAAGGTACCATCTCCAATTCTGCATGGAAACCTCAATCTTCTGGAAAGGCTGAATGGATCAACCAGGCTCTAAAGTGAACTCTGGCTAAACATTTCTAAGTGATTTCTGAGTCTTGGTTCCAGTTATTACCAATAGCCTTCATGAAGATGCAAAACATCTCAAAAACTGGGTTAAATACAAGCCCATTTGAGATATTATATGGGAGGCCTTTTCTATCTTTTGATATGATAGTTACTCAAAGACCACAAGGATTTCCACAACACTTTTACAATATCTTATTAATCTAGGCCAAGTACAACAGGCTATCCAACTACATGGGAACAAGGTCCTGCCATCTCCTGGCCCAGGGAGACTACCTAGTGTCTGCCCTAGACACCAAGTGCTCATTAAAACTTGGAAAGAAGGAACTCCTATAGACCAATTAAAACCAAAATGAAAGGGCCCCTTTTCAGTGATCTTTGCCACACTCACTGCAGTAAAGGTGGTAGGGATAGATAGCTGGCTTCATCTTTCTAGGGTAAAGCCACCCCCACCTGCACTGTCTGAAGAAAAATACCACCCCAAAAAAGAAAGCTATTCCTATGAACCTCTAGAAGACCTGAGTCTCCTCTTCAAAAAGCAAGACTCAAGTACTGTTCTGGGTGTAGATAAGCAGCATCAGTAATGACCCCTAATCCACCATAGTTAAATGGGCACCTGTATGGAGATTCCTGCTTTTAATTCTATCTATAATGTGAGTAATCTTGCTAAAACAACAGCTCTCAGGCTCTTGGTCATTTATACTTCTTTGCCATACTTTCTTCTCCACAGGAACCATGGAAATCTGACCTGCTCCTTCTCGTATTTGGGCTCTACATCCACAACCTAAAAGTAAAGTTACTCTCTTGACAAATTCACCAAATTTTATCTCATTAAATAGGCAGCTCAGTTGTTCTTTGCATATAGACACTAACTGCTTTCTTAGTCTTCTGACAGGTTTTTATAAATAGCTGGTGAGCCACAACATCCCAAGGTAGTTGGATAACACATAATCCTCAGTAGGTAGGGCCTACAACTCCTTCTAGTAGGAAGCAGACATGTGAAGGTGGAGACCTTCACACCCTCAGAACCCCATAATTATGGTGATTTATGTCTACCAAGAGGAAAAGGAAGCAGGAAATTATGGCATGGACAGCTGGCTGAGAGTGGACTTGTTCATCACAGAGATGCAGGAGATATGTGCTCAAGCCCTGACCCCGGGAGCAATCAAAGAATGCTACCTTCCGTTCTTCTCATGAGAACTCAAGCAGGTTTTTGATAGGATGGCCTAGATCTGACACCAGCCTGAGGAGTGGAAGATAAAACATACCTGCCATTAAGCTGCAGAGCATGTATCATTTCCTACCTTTAATAAATGTAAAAGCTAGCCACTTTTTTCATTTGTCTTAACCAATTACTTGTTCAGGACAGTAAGAACCTAGAAAGCATTTCTAGAAAGAGAACCGGAGAACCTCAGCACCTGGTAACAGGAGGACAACCATGGATCAAATGTACATATAACTTAGTGGCCAGCTAGTTCCTCAGAAAGCACAAGATACTTAGGCAGCTGGGAAAAGCCTTTATTGGGTCAGAACAAATATCAAATATTGAGCTCAGAAGCTACTTCACTGAAGAAGCCAGAATTTGATCAAATTAGTTTATAAGGCTATTTATGCCCAAAGGTATTACTGAAATCAATTGAGCAGTCTGTTGGCAATTAATGAAGTTTAACAGTTTAATCAGCTCAGGAAAACAGTAGAAGAAAACCCTACCTTTATTACTGTCATCTAATGGTGAGTGTGAAAACAACAAAAGCTTTGTCTTCCCCTCCCTGAGGAAAAATATCAGCAGCAAAATGTTGTTAGTGTACCTCTGGGGAATATGCTTTAACAAAATTAACCAGTTGCTAAACAAAGCTGAAAAGGGCTGAAATAAATTAAATTTAAAGAGATCTATACCAAGACCCATTATAATAAATCTGGCCCAAGTCAAAGACAAGGAATTTAGAAAGAAACAACAACAAAAAAATTGATTCATCAACTGCAAGGAAACCTCCTTAAGGCTATCAGCAAATGGCTTCTGCTGTCAGCCTTCCACTCCTTCAGCCGAGCTGGCCCAGGCTGTGGGTGCCCTGGCCCAGCACCTTGCAGAGTTCCAGGCTCCTTGCTGGCTATGCCACCTGGCAGCGCCCGGCCGCCTCATGCACCCCACCTCCTGCAGCTCAGCCTGACCTCCCAGGACCAGAGGGACCATACCACTGCTCCCAGCGCAGAGAAGGTGAGCTGCACAGGCACCAGCACCACACACACTCCTTCCCACACCCACCCACCCCATCAAAATGAGAAGACATGTAAACAACTCTCAAAACTAGGCTTCCAGATCTCCCACAGCAACCCCAAAGGGAAACAAGATGGAACACTCTGATACTCAACCACCTGGACTCCCTGAAAAGGCAAGAAAAGAGGATCTGGAAAAAGTGAAATCAGAAATAATTTCTCAGATAACAGCAGATATTGTGCTAGTAGTGCAAGACATGATTAATAAATCTAGAGAGGAGCTGAGGAACATGAAGGAATCCCAACATAGGAAAAAAATGGAATCCATAAAAGAGATGCAAACAGATTTCCAGGAGACTAAATATTCCATAGAAAATCTACATAGCAGAATGAGCCAATGTGAGGACAGAATATCAGATATAGAAGATAAGATTGCAATTACTGAACAGGAAAAGAAAAATTGCTTTAAAATTGTAAGTGACCAAAAAACCCCCCAAAATAAAGTAAAAGGTTCAAAGGGGTACGGGTGGTAGGAGGAGATGGGGAAAGGAAAGAATGGAAAGGAGAAATTATGAGAAAAGGAAAAAAAATGGAAACGAAGTCTATGTAAATAGGGAAGGGTGGAGGGGTGAAGGGCACACAGGTAATGGGGAAAAAATAAGAACCGAGATACAACATATACAGGTACAAGCACCCAATGATAAAAGTAAACATATTGTATACCTAAAATGTACCAATAAAAGAATTTAAGCAAAAAATAAAAAATAAAAAACTAAAATTGTAAGGGACCACGAGAAATCAATCCAGCAGCTGCTAGACGATGCAAAGAAGAATAACATAAGATTCATTGGAGTCAATGAAGAAATAAGAGAGAGTGCAGATGACATAAAAAAACTATTCACTGAAGTGATGGCAGAAAACGTCCCAAGCAGGGGAAAAGAACTTGACATACAGATAAGTGAGGCATATAGGACTCCAAATAGCCTTGATCAAAAAAAATCTACACATAGGCATATGATTGTTAAGACTCCAGAAACCCAATGGAAGAACAAAGTTCTACAAGCAGTTAGAGAAAAGAAACAAATCACATACAAAGGAAATCCCATCAGAATAACAGCGGACTTCTCAATGCAAACCCTCAAATCAAGAAGAGCTTGGAGTGATGTATTCCAAGCCCTAAAAGAAAACAGCCTCCACCCCAGAATGATGTACCCTGAAAAAGTATCTTTCAAAATTGATGGAGAAATAAGACACTTTCAAGACAAAGAGCACCTTAGGGACTTCATGAATACCAAACCAGCACTGCAAAAGTTTTAGACAACATCCTAGGAAAAGACAATGAGGATCACAACCCCAGGAAGCACAGCAGAATGAATTCATTAAGTGCAACAAGAAATTAAACACAAAAGGGGAGAATCCAACAAAAAGAAAAATTCATGAAAATAAGTCAACATGTATCAGTTATAACCATCAGTGTTAATGTTCTCAATTCACCAATCAAAAGAAATAGACTGGTAGAATGGGTCAACAAGCAAAATCCAACAATATGCTGCATACAAGAAACACACTTAATTCAAAAGGAAACTCATAGATTGAAAGTTAAAGGGTGGAAAACAATACTCCATGTGACAGGAACCCGAAAAAAAGCAGGAGTAGCTATCCTCTTTGCAGATCAAGTGGATTTCAAACCAACACTGATTAAGAGAGATAAAGAAGGACACTACATCCTTCTAAATGGAACAATCCAAGAGGAAAATATGACAATCATAAATATCTATGCACCAAACACTAGCACACCCAACTATATAAAACAAACACTAACGGACATGAAAAGTCCCATATGCACTAATAAAATAATAGTGGGGGACCTTAAATACCCCACAGTCACAAATAGATAGATCAACTAGACAAAATATGAGTAATGAAATACTAGAACTCAATCAAACTCTTGAACAAATGAACTTAACAGATGTTTAGAGAGTCTTCCACCCCACAAAATCAGAATACACATTCTTTTCAGCTGCACACAGGTCGTTCTCCAAAGTAGACCACATACTCACTCATAGAACATGTTTAAGTCAGTGCAAAGGAAATGAAGTTATCCCCTGTATATTATCAGACAATAGTGCGATCAAATTGGAGACTGATAGCAAAGGAAACCACAAGAATTTCATAAACACATGGAAATTGCACAACACACTTCTGAATAACCAATGGGTCACAGAGAAAAATTAAAGAAGAAATCAGACAGTTCCCACAATTAAATGACAATGACAATACAACATATCAGAATGTATGGGACAGGGGGCTGGGGATTTAGCTCAGTGGTTCCACTGACTGCCTTGCAAGCACAAGAACACCAGTTCAAACCCTGGTACCAAAAAAAAAAAAAAAAAAGAATGTATGGGACACAATGAAAGCAGTCTTATGAGGGAAATTCATAGCAGTAAATACTCACATTAGGAAAACAGAGCAAGCCCAATTAAACAACCTGATGCTGAACCTCAAGCTTCTAGAAAAAGAAGAGAAGGATAAACCCAAGGCTCATAGGAAATTATAAAGATCAGAGCAGAAATCAATGCAATTGAGACTAAGAAAACAATACAAAAAAATCAATGAAGTCAAGAGTTGGTTCTTTGAAAGAATAAACAAAATTGACAAACCTTTAGACAACCTTATAGAAAAAAGGAAAGAAAAGGCCCAAATCTATGCAATTAGGAAAGAAAAGGGTGAAATTACAACAGACCCAGTAGAAATCCAGAGGATCATCAATACCTACATTGAGAACCTATATGCCAACAAGATGGAAAACATAGAGGAAATGGACAGATTCCTAGATATATATGAATTACCAAAGTTGAACGAAGAAGACCTAAAAATTCTAAACAACACAATATCAATCAATGAAATCAAAAGCGTAATTAAAAACTTACCAACTACACAAAGCCCGGGCCCTGATGGCTTCACTGCTGAATTCTACAAGACATTTAGAGAGGAACTACTGCCACTACTGTTTAAACTCTTCAATGAAATTGAAAGGGAAGCAATACTCCCAAATTCATTCCTGGAAGCAAGCATCATCTTGATCCCAATGTAGAGAAAGACCCAACCAAAAAGGAGAACTATAGGCCAATCTCACTAATGAACATAGATGCAAAAATCCTTCACAAGATACTGGCAAATACAATGCAGAAGATCATCAAGATCATACACCATGACCAAGTGGGATTCATCCCAGGGATGCAGGGATGGTTCAACATATGCAAATCAATCAATATAATACACTATATCAATAGAGCCAAGGAAAAAACCATATGACAATCTCAATTGATGCAGAAAAAGCATTTGACAAAATCCAACATGCATTTATGATAAAAACCCTACAAAACATTGGAATAGATGGTCTCTACCTCAAACTGATAAAAGCCATATATGAAAAAACAACAGCCAATAACACACTAAATGGTCAAAAACTGAAATCCTTCACAGTAAAATCAGGAACAAGACAAGGATGTCCACTATCACCACTCCTGTTCAATATAGTTTTGGAAACATTAGCCACAGCAATTAGACAAGAGAAAGTAATTAAAGGAATAAAGATAGGAAATGAAGAGGTCCAATTATCATTATTTGCAGATGACATGATATTCTATATAGAAGACCCCAAGAACTCCACCAAAAGTCTTCTAGAGCTAATAACCAAATTCGGTAAAGCAGCTGGATACAAGATCAACAAACAAAAATCATTATCTTTCCTCTACACGAATAACAGACTCACTGAGAGAGAAATAGGGCAAGCAATTCCTTTCACAATAGCATCCAAGAAACTCAAATACCTAGGAATCAACCTAACAAAAGAAATCAAAGACCTCTTCTCTGAAAACTATAGCACTCTGAAAAGAAAGATTGAAGATGATATCAGAAAATGGAAAGACATCCCTTGCTCCTGGGTAGGAAGGATCAACATAGTGAACATGGCATAACTTCCAAAACTGCTATAGAGATTCAATGTAATCCCAATTGAAATTCCAGCAGTATACTTCACAGACCTGGAGAAAACAATTCAAAAATTCATTTGGAACAAGAAGAGACCTAGAATAGCAAAAGCAATTCTAGGTAACAGAGACATGGCAGGGAGTATCAAAACCCCTAACTTGAAACTGTACTACAAAGCTTTTGTGATTAAAACAGCATAGTCCTGGCAAAGAAACAGACCTGAGGACCAGTTGAGCAGATTAGAAGATGCAGAAACAATGCCAGACACACTCAGCCACCTCATCTTTGACAAAGGAGTCAAACACCCTCACTGGAGGAAAGATAGCCTCTTTAATAAATGGTGCTGGAAAAATTGGGTTTCAACTTGTCAAAGATTAAAAGTAGACCTATATCTCTCATCATGCACTAAATTAAAATCTAAATGGATTAAAGATCTAAATATTAAAACAGAAACGCTGAACCAGCTGTAACAGAGGTTAGGTAGAACCCTTGAAAACATTGTTGTAGGAAAAGATTTTATGAACAAAACCTCAGTTGCCCATGAGCTAGCACAAATAATCAACAAGTGGGATCTCTTCTTATTAAAAAGCTTCTGCACAGCAAGAGAAACCACCAATAGTGTGAACAGATAACCCACAATGTGGGAAAAAATCTTCACCTGCTCTTCCTCAGACAAAGGTGTACTATCTAGAATCTATAAAAAACTTCAAAAAATCAGACCTCCCAAATTTAAAGACCTAATCCAAAAATGGGCATCTGAAATGAACAGACATTTCTCAGACAAAGAAGTAGAAATGGCAAATAAACATATGAAAAAATGTTCAACCTTGCTGGTCATTTGAGAGATGCAAATGAAAGCAACACTGAGATTCCACCTCACCCCAGAAAGAATGGCTCCTATCTTGAAATCAACCAATAACAAATGCTGGCGGGGCTGTGGGGAAAGAGGAACTCTGCTCTACTGCTGGTGGGAGTGTAGACTGGTGCAACTACTGTGGAAATCAGTATAGAGATACCTCAAAGAACTAGGACCGGAAGTCCCCTTTGACCCAGGTATTCCGTTGCTGAGTATCTTCCCCAAAGAATTAAAAGAATCATACCACAGTGATATATGTGCACCCATGTTCATATCAGCGCAATTTGTAATAGCTAAACTTGCAAGACCAATTGCCCATCAACTGGAGACTGGATAAAGAAAATGTGGTGTTTTTTTTTTTATAAAATGGAGTACTACTCAGCCATAAAGATCAAGAAACTAGAGACATTTATAGCTAAATGGATGCACACTGAGGGGATACTCAAGTGAAATAAATAGGACACACATGTATAAATACCGACTAGTTTCTCTAGTGTGAGAAACTGAAAGTGTAAATAAGGACTACAAGGTATAATAGATAATGTGAAATAGGAAGAATAGGGACAAAGGGGAAGGGGAAGTGGGAGGGGTAGGGGAAAGGAAAGAAGGGAATGAAATTAATATGGGAAAATGAAGAAATGGAAACAAAGTCTTTATAAATAGAGAGGGATGCAGGGGTTGAAGGGAGGGTAGGGGAAGGGTGAAAAATAAGAACCAAGAGAGATTATGTAAAGGTGCAAATTTCCAATGATGAATGTCATTATATTGTATACCTAAAATGTACCAATAAAATAAAATTTTAAAGAAAGACTATCAGCAAATTTCTCAGCAGAAAATCCAAAGTCCAGGAAGGGGTGTGATGTATTCTAAGCGTTGAAAGAAAAAATTTTTAACTAAGTATACTACACTTGGAAATTCTGTAAAATGAAGGCATAGTAAAGACTTTCATTGTGAAAAACTGAGGAAGATGATCATCATTAGACCTGCCTTACAAAAAATACAACAAGGGAGTTTTTCAAGTTGAAATGAAAAGATACGGAACAGCAACAGAAAAGCATATAAAAATATAGCTTAAATTGGAAAGGTAAATATATAGATAATAGAGAAGTATATAATACTGTAATGGTAGTGTATAAATCAATTTTAACCCTAGTATAAAAGTTAAAAGGAGTATTTTTCAAATAGGAAGGGGAAAAAGTGATGGAGGTAAAGGAAGGGAGGGGAAGGAATGGAGATTAAAAAAAGAATTGAAAGATAAAAATAAAAATAGCACTTTTGCAAATAGGAAGGGGACCAAGAAATGGAATGAATAGGAAGAGATGGAAGGGGTAGAGGATGAAAAAAGAATTAAGATGTGTTATGTACATGTATCACTCCCCATGATAAATGTGATCATGTACAGCAAACATGTACTTTTTAAAACTTCTGTTTATTAGTACATGTGTGTAGTACATAATGTTTACATTCTTTGTGAAGTTGATAAATGGACATAATAGATCTTAATTATTTTTTCATACCCTTTTCCTTCCCTTTCTCCTCCCTCCCCCATCTCTTAGTGTTTTTTTTTTGTTTGTTTGTTTGTTTGTTTTTGTGGTACCAGGGATCGAACTCAGGATCTTGCACTTGCGAGGCAGGTGGCGGCACCACTGAGCTAAATCCTCAGCCTACCATCTCTTGATCCCTTTTGTTTTTTGTACATGTTTGCAGTGCATAATGTTTATATTCCTTGTGTGTAATTGATACACAAACATGTATAAATTAAAAATAAAATTGAGTTCCTTTTGCAAAAATATACTAGCAGTAAGTATAAAAACAAAACCCAGTTAATGGATTCATAATATAATAAGAAACAAACTCTGACACTAATAGAATAACATTTGTGGGGTGGAAGTAAAAGTAAAATTAGTCAATGGATATGGAAGTGACACCTCAAAATAGAACTTTAAAAGTCAGATATTTTTCCCTTTAGAGACAAGTGGCTTCTCCAAAATTCCTCAAGCCTAGAGTATAAATGTGCCACCCCCACTTCTCTTCAGCCCAATTGAATGCATATAATATCCAGATGTTGGTGCCAAGATGTCAAAGTTCAATTTCATTTCCACAGGCATGGGAGGGAGATGTTCTGGTCCTGGAAGGGATAAAACAAGCCTGGACGTGTCTATTGTCTCAATGCACTCTCTCTTTCCATTGTTTCTTGAAAGACTTAACACACCTATACACAATGAGATTGTGATTTGGGTGATGAGCTCCCTCCATTTCCTCAGAGCTATCTTTGAATAAATCCTCTTTCCATTTTACCAAAATAAATGGCCTCCTTTGATTTAGTCAGTGGGACACAAACAAACCTGAGCATATGGACCTATGTTGCTAGTAAGAGATAAACAATAAATATATAATGTGTAGAGTGTTTGTATGGATTCCAGTTAAGTAGTTATCAGTTCAAACTAGGCTGTTGTAGAATCAGAAGTTTATGCAAGCTTCATTGTAACCATAAAGAAAAAACCTATGGCAGACACAGTAATGGAGAAAACAATAAAAATACAGCTCTATAAAATATTCTCAAATCACAAAGAAGAAAATAAGAGAGGACCAAAAGACAGAAAATACACAGACAACAATTTCAAAATGGCAACAATAAGTCAGTATCTAACAATATTTACTTTAAATGTAAACAGAGTAAGCATACCAGCCAAAAAATATAGAGTGGGGAGTCATACCAAGATGGCAGCTGGATAAGATTCTCTGAAGATCATCTTCCCATAGACACTCCAATTTACTATTCAGCTATTCAGACACCAACTATGTTTATAAGAGTGAGGAAGCCAGGTACTCCCTTAGTTCATGTTGAACAAGGTAATAAATGCAACTGCATGCCCAAGGTTTGATGCATTGTGTTTTCATTTTCATTTGTCTCAAGATGCTTTTTAAATTTCCCTTTTGATTTCTTCTTTGATTCATTGGATTTTCAGGAACATGTTGCTTAATATCCACATATTTAAGAATTTCCCATTTTCTCTTCCTGTGATTGATTTCTAGTTTCATACCATTGTGTTTGAAAATGATACTTGATATTTCAGTATTCTTAACTTTGTTAAGACATGTTTTACAGCATAATCTATGTTCTATCTTGAAGAATGTTCTGTATGTTCTTGAGAAGATTGTGTATTCTGTCACTGTCAGATGGAATTTTATGTATATATCTATTAGCTCAATTTAGTCTAAAGTGTAATTTAAAGCAAATGTTTCCTTATTGATTTACTGTCTGTATAACCTCTCTGGTGTTCCAAATTGGGTATTGAAGTCTTCTACTATTATTATATTGCCATCTGCTCCCTGACTTCTGTTTGATATATATTTGGATACTTTCAATTTGGGGTGCTTGTATACTTACAGTTGTCATATGCTCTTGATATGCTGACTTTTTATCATTATATAGCAGTATTATTTCTCTTTTCTGACAGATTTTGACAGAAAATCTGTTTTTCTTTTATAAGACAGACATATTTTCTTTTGGTTTCAATTTGCCCAGAAAGTTCTTTCCATTCCTTTACTTAGGTCAGTGTGCAGTCTTAAAGTGAAAGTCTGTTTCTCATAGACAACATAGAATTGAGTCTTAGTTTTTTTATCCATTCAGCCAGTCTATGTCTTTTTAAAAAAAGAATTGTCAAAAGAATTTTACTTCATATTTTCAAAGAAAATATAAAGCAAGACATATCAGTATCAAAAGCAAAAATGTGATAAAGCTATAATGATTTACATCTGCCTTTGTCTCTTCATTAAGAGTAAACTGGGAAACTGTAGACCAAAATCTTACAGAACTTTGTAAGTCTATGACTTCCACACCAATTGCGGATGTGTACGTATGCCAAAGTGGAAATTGTGACTTATTGATAGTGTCTGTAAAACCTAGGTAGGGTTCATAAAATGAATTTTGGAGGTATGTATAGCTAGATTTTCATGGGAAACTGTTTACTTCATTCAGAAGTTCTGATAATTTTTTTTCTACTCTAAAAAGAAAACAAAAAGAAGCTCTGAAGACTCACGGTATTTTTGTTGTCTTCTTGTGCTTTCTTGAGCTACATCGTTGTCAATCCAATCAGTTTGTCTTTTTTTTTTTTTGTATTAACTTCTTTCATTGGTACATTGTAGGTATACAACACAATTACATTTCTCATTGGGAATTGTACCTTTACATAATGCATCTTGGTTCTTATTTTTTTCCCCTTTCCTAGCCCTCCCTTCACGCCCTCCACCCTTCCCTATTTACAAAGACTTTATTATTTCCATTTTTTCCATTTCTCAGCATGTTTTCCTTTCCCTTCTTTCCTTTCCCCTGTGCCTCCCACTACCCCTACCCCTTTGGACCTTTTCTTCCTATTTTACATTATCGATTACTCATTCCAATCATTGGTACATTTTAGGTATACAATATAATGACATTCATCATTGGAAATTTGCACCTTTACATAGTCTCTCTTGGTTCTTGTTTTTCACCCTTGCCCAGCCCTCCCTTCAACCCCTCCAGCCCTCCCTATTTACAAAGATTTTGTTCCTATTTTTCCATTTTCTCATATTAATCCCATTCCCTTCTATCATTTCCCTTAGCCCTCCCACTTCCTTCCCCTTTGCCCCTTTTCTTCCTATTTCACATGACCTATTATACATTTAGTCCTTATTACACTTTCAGTTTCTCACACCAGAGAAACTATTCAGCATTTACACATCTGTGTCCTATTTATTTCACTTAAGAGCATTTCTTCAATGTGCATCCACTTAGCTATAAATGTCTCTAATTTCTCATTTTTGATGGCTGAGTAGTACTCCATTTTATAAAAAAACCACATTTTCTTTATCCAGTCTCCAGTTGATGGGCATTTGGGCTGTTTCCAAGCTTTAGCTATTACAAACTGTGCTGCTATGAACATGGGTGCACATATATCACTGTGGTATGATTCTTTTAATTCTTTGGGGAAGATCCCCAGCAGTGGAATAATGGGGTCAAATGGGATTTCCAGTCCTAGTTCTTTGAGGTATCTCCATACTGATTTCCACAGTGGTTGTACCAGTCTACACTCCCACCAGCAGTGGAGCAGAGTTCCTCTTTCCCCACAGCCCCGCCAGCATTTGTTATTGGTTGATTTCATGATAGCAGCCATTCTTTCTGGAGTGAAGTGGAATCTCAGCTTTGTTTTCATTTGCATCTCTCCAATGACCAGTGATGTTGAACATTTTTTCATGTATTTATTTGCTATTTCTACTTCTTCGTCTGAGAAATGTCTGTTCATTTCAGATGCCCATTTTTGGACTGGGTCTTTAAATTTGGGAGGTCTGATCTTTTTAAGTTCTTTATAGATTTGAGATAGTAGACCTTTGTCTGAGGAAGAGCAGGTGAAGATTTTTTCCCACATTGTGGGTTGTCTCTTCACACTATTGGTGGTTTCTCTTGCTGTGCAGAAGCTTTTTAATAAGAAGAGATCCCATTTGTTGATAGTTTGTGCTAGTTCACGGGCAACTGAGGTTTTGTTCATAAAATCTTTTCCTACACCGATGTCTTCAAGGGTTCTACCTAACCTCTGTTCCAACTGGTTCACAGTTTCTATTTTAATATTTAGATCTTTAATCCATTTTGATTTTAGTTTAGTGCATGGTGAGAGATATAGGTCTAGTTTTAATCTTTGGCAAGTTGAAGCCCAATTTTTCCAGCACCATTTATGAAAGAGGCTATCTTTCCTCCAGTGAAGGTGTTTGGCTCCTTTGTCAAAGATGAGATGGCTGAGTGTGTCTGGCGTTGTTTCTGCATCTTCTAATCTGTTCCACTGGTCCTGAAGTCTGTTTCTTTGCCAGTACCATGCTGTTTTGATCACAGTAGCTTTGTAGTAGAGTTGCAGGTTGGGGATTGTGATACCCCCTGCCATGTCTCTGTTACCTAGAATTGCTTTTGCTATTCTAGGTCTCTTCTTATTCCAAATGAATTTTTGGATTGTTTTCTCAAGGTCCATGAAGTATGCTGCTGGGATCTCAATTGGAATTGCATGGAATCTATATAGCAGTTTTGGAAGTATGGCCATTTTCACTATATTAATCCTTCCTACCCAGGAGCAGGGGATGTCTGTCCATTTTCTGATATCATCTTCAATCTCTCTTTTCAGAGTGCCATAGTTTTCAGAGAAGAGGTCTTTGATTTCTTTCGTTAGGATGATTCCTAGGTATTTCAGTTTTTTGGATGCTATTGTGAAAGGAATTATTGGCCCTATTTCTCTCTCAGTGAGTCTGTCATTGGTGTAGAGGAAAGTTATTGATTTTTGTGTGTTGACCTTATAACCAGCTACTTGACTGAATTTGGTTATTAAGTCTAGAAGACTTTTGGTGGAGTTCTTGGGGTCTTCTATGTAGAGTATCATGTCATCTGCAAATAATGACAATTTGACTTCTTCATTTCCTCTCTTTATTCCTTTTATTTCTTTCTCTTGTCTAATTGCTATGGCTAATGTTTCCAGAACTATATTGAACAAGAGTGGTGATAGTGGACATCCTTGTCTTGTTCCTGATTTTAGTGTGAAGGATTTCAGTTTTTGACCATTTAGTATGATATTGGCTGTTGGTTTTTCATAGATGGCTTCTATCAGTTTGAGGTAGAGAACATCTATTCCATTTTTTGTAGGATTTTTATCATAAATGCATGTTGGATTTTGTCAAATGCTTTTTCTGCATCTATGGAGATAATCATATGGTTTTTGTCCTTGGCTCTATTGATATAGTGTATTACATTAAATGATTTTCATATATAGAACCATCCCTGCATCCCTGGGATGAATCTCACTTGATCAGGGTGTATGATCTTCTTGATGATCTTCTGCATTCTGTTTGCCAGTATCTTATTAAGGATTTTTGCACCTATGTTCATTAGTGAGATTGGCCTTTAGTTCTCTTTTTCAGTTGGGTCTTTCTCTGCTTTGGGGATCAAGATGATGCTTGCTTCCAGGAATGAATTTGGGAGTATTGCTTCCCTTTCAATTTCATTGAAGAGTTTAAACAGTAGCGGTAGCAGTTCCTCTCTAAATGTCTTGTAGAATTCAGCAGTGAAGCCATCAGGACCTGGGATTTTCTTAGTTGACAAGTTTTTAATTATGTTTTCAATTTCATTGGTTGATATTGGGTTGTTCAGAATTTTTAGGGCTTCTTCGTTCAACTTTGCTAATTCATATGTATCTAGGAATCTGTCCATTTCTTCTGTGTTGTCCATCTTATTGGCCTAGAGGTTCTGGAAGTAGGTATTGATGATCCTCTGGATTTCTGCTGGGTCTGTTGTAATTTCACCCTTTTCATTCCTAATTGCATGGATTTGGGCCTTTTCTTTCCTTTTTCTGACAAGGTTGTCTAAAGGTTTATCAATTTTGTTGATTCTTTCAAAGAACCACCTCTTGGCTTCATTGATTTTTTTGTATCGTTCTCTAAGTCCCCATTGCATTGATTTCTCCTCTGATCTTTATAATTTCTTCCCTTGTGTGAGCTTTGGGGTTGTCTTGCTCTTCTTTTTCTAGAAGCTTGAGTTTCAACATCAGGTTGTTTAATTGGACTCATTCTGTTTTCCTAATATGCATATTCACTGCTATGAATTTCCCTTGTAAGACTGCTTTCATTGTGTTCCATAGATTCTGATATGTTGTATTGTCATTGTCATTT
This sequence comes from Heterocephalus glaber, assembly GCF_053883595.1. NCBI lineage: Eukaryota > Metazoa > Chordata > Mammalia > Rodentia > Bathyergidae > Heterocephalus > Heterocephalus glaber. The sequence continues at coordinate 177,746 of NW_028258339.1, read as the reverse complement.
AATTGAAGGAACTGTCTGATTTCTTCTTTAAATTCCTCTGTGACCCATTGGTTATTCAGAAGTGTGTTGTTCAATTTCCACGTGCTTATGAAATTTTTTGAGTTTCTTTTGCTATGGATCTCCAATTTCATCGCACTATGGTCTGATAATATACAGGGGATAACTTCAGTTCCTTTGCACTTACTTAAACATGTTCTGTGTGTGAGTATGTGGTCTATTTTGGAGAATGATCCATGTGCAGCTGAGAAGAATGTGTATTCTGATTTTGTGGGGTGGAAGACTCTGTAAACATCTGTTAAGTTCATTTGTTCAAGAGTTTGATTGAGTTCTAATATTTCACTACTTATTTTTAGTCTAGTTGATCTATCTATTTGTGACAGTGGGGTGTTGAGGTCCCCCACTACAATTGTATTAGTGCATATATGACTTTTCATGTCCGTTAGAATTTGTTTTATATAGTTGGGTGCACTAGTGTTTGGTGCATAAATATTTATGATCGTCATCTCTTCCTCTTGGATTGTTCCCTTTACAAGGATGTAGTGTCCTTCTTCATCTCTCTTCATCAGTGTTGGTTTGAAATCTACTTGATCTGCCAAGAGGATAGCTACTCCTGCTTTTCTTCGGGTTCCTGTCACATGGAGTATTGTTTTCTACCCTTTAACTTTCAATCTATGAGTTTCCTTTTGAATTAAGTGTGTTTCTTGTATGCAGCGTATTGTTGGATTTTGCTTCTTGACCCATTCTGCCAGTCTATTTCTTCTGATTGTTGAATTGAGACCATTAACATTGATGGTTCTAACTGAAACGTATTGACTTGTCATTGCCATGACTTTTTCTTTTTGTTAGGTTCTCCCCCTTTACATTGAATTTCTTGTCATGCCAGATGGGTTCATTCTGCTTTGCTTCCTGGGGTTGTGATCCTCAATGTCTGTTCCTAGGCTATTGTGTCAAATTCTTTGGAGTGCTGGTTTGGTATTCAGGAAGTTCCTAAGGTGCTCTTTGTCATGAAAGTATCTTATTTCTCTATCCATTTTGAAAGATAGTTTTGCAGGGTACATCAATCTGGGTTGGAGGCTGTTTTCTTTTAGGTCTTGGAATATGTCACTCCAAGCTCTTCTTGCCTTGATGGTTTGTGTTGAGAAGTCTGCTGTGATTCTGATGGGCTTTCCTTTGTATGTGATTTGTTTCTTTTCTCTGACTGCTTGGAGAACTTTGTTCTTCTGTTGTGTTTCTGGAATCTTAACAATTATATGCCTATGTGTAGATTTTTTTGGATCAAGGCTATTTGGAGTCCTATATGCCTCACTTATCTGTATGTCAAGCTCTTTTCCCCTGCTTGGGAAGTTTTCTGCCATTATTTCTGTGAAGAGATTTTTTATGTCATCTGCACTCTCTCCTGTTTCTTCATTGAGCCCAGTCAGTCATATGTTATTCTTTTTTGCATCATCTAGCAGCTGCTGGATTGATTTCTCATGTTCCCTTATAATTTTGGAGCAATTTTTCTTTTCCTGGTCACTAATTGCAGTCTTATCTTCTATATCTGAAATTCTGTCCTCACATTGGCTCATTCTGCTGTGTAGACTTTCAATGGAGTTTTTCATGTCCTGGAAATCTATTTGCATCTGTTTTATGGATTCCATTTGTTTCTTATGTTGGGATTCCATCATGTTCCTGAGCTCCTCTCTAGATTTATTAATCATGTCTTGCACTAAGGGCACAATTTCTCCTGTTATCTGAGAAATTATTTCTGATTTCATTTTTTCCAGATCCCCTTTTGTTGCCAGTTCAGTGGGTCCAGGTGGTTGAGTATCAGAGTGTTCCATCTCATTTCCCTTTGGGGTTGCTGTAGGTGATCTGGAAGTCTGGTTTTGAGACTTATTTATGTGTTTTCTCATTTAGACTGGGACAGGGAGCTGTTATCGCCTGCGTGGATTACCTCCTCTGAGCTGGGTGAGGTGGGACAGGGGCCGGGAGCAGCAGTAGGGATGGTGACCCAAAAGCCCTTTCCTGTGGGCTGGGAGCACCCGGAGGAATGGTGGCCGGGAATCCCCTTCCTCTGGGCCTCGAGCAGCGGGACAGAAGGTGGCCCAAAAGCCCTTTCTTCTGGGCTGGGAGCAGCTGGAGGGATGGTGACCGGGAATCCCCTACCTCTGGGCCGGGAACAGTGGGAATCAGTACCTTGGTCTGGTGGTCTGGTGTCCTCTGCGCCTTGTTAATGTGGAATCAGGTGGCTGCCTGTCTTCAGTGGGGTGATTCGGTGTCTTCCGCATGGCTCAGGACCTCGGTAGGGCGTGCCAGTTTGTCTTCTTTTTGTCCTTTTCTCCATGTTGCAAAGGACTTAGCATTTCTCTCAGTGTGGACTCTTTCTTTCAACTTACTTTGTATCTGATCAACTTGTCTTGTTGGAGCCTTTCTTGAATCAACTTTTGGATTGTTTGGAATGTGTACATTTACACTCTGTCCACTAATGGAAAATTCCAGCGGTCCTAAAGGTATTCCACTTGGGTTTAGAATTTTCTTCAGCCTTTGATAGTTTGGCTTTCCATCATAAGCTAAACTATGAACACATGACAAAAACTGGGCTATTTCATAGCAACTGCTTCCAGATGGAGCCCACTCAAGCACTGACTCAGGAAACTCATCCAACAGGTTTGTTTTAGCAGGCTGGACAGCCACAGGGTCCTTCAGGCTCTGTTCCCAAGGAGGTTTCCCACATAACTACTGCAACATGCAGTAGCCAAGGATTTCAACATCACTTCTTCTGGACAGGGTTACTCCCTTGAATGCATCCAAGCTAGTAAACTCTATTGTCCTATTATGGCCTTTTCTAGAATTTTCTTGATATTGTTTGTAGTTCCCATTGGGACAATATCTGTGGGAAAGTCCACAATCTTCAAGATAAACCTGATCTGGATTTTTATAATCTAAAAGTAGATTTGCTGGTTTTATATCACCATGAACATATTCATTTTTCATGCATATATTCTAGTGCATCCAGCATTCAGAGACCTAGTTGCAGGACAGTTCCCATTCTGGTCTGAGATCTTCTGTAAATCTATTCCTAATCTTTCCATTACCATAAACCTTTAACTTCTTCCCTTGAATTCAGTCATAGCAGATCCATAAAACAGAGGAATTCCTAAATAATCAAGTTGTTTGAGTTCTATCCACTTTTTGATAGTCTTTTTTTGCCACTCTCTGATGAAATTTAAATTCCGGAAATAATGGGCCATTTTCTTGATATCTCACTTTTATTATATGTCTTGCATCTCTGTCTTGTTATTCGTGGGGAAAGAGTTCATAGAGGTTTCAGCCCATAATCAGCTGGCTCTGAGGCTGGGATGGCAAACAAGAATCAGAGGAGAAACAACATGGTGCACACAAGGCAGCAAAGGTAACAAGGGGAGGTCTGTCTATGTCTTTTGATTAGAGAATTTAATTCATTTATATTCAAGGTAATAATCAATAGGTAAGATTTATTGTTGCCTTACTGCTTATTGTTTTTCATATTTTTTTATGGAGGTGAAGATCTGTTGTTCCTTTCTCCCTTTCTTTGTTTTTTTGTTAAATTCTTTTATTGGTACATTTTAGGTATACAACACAATTACATTTCTCATTGGGAATTGTACCTTTACATAATGCACCTTGGTTCTCATTTTTTCCCCATTCCTAGCCCTCCCTTCACCACCTCCACCCTTCCCTATTTACAAAGACTTTATTTCCATTTTTTCCATTTCTTATCATTTTTCCTTTCCCTTCTTTCCTTTCCCCTACCCCTCCCACTACCTCTACCCCTTTGGACCTTTTTTTCCTATTTTACATTATCGATTATTCATTCTAATCATTGGTACATTTTAGGTATACAATATAATGACATTCACCATTGGAAATTTGCACCTTTACATAGTCTCTCTTGGTTCTTCTTTTTCACACTTGCCCAGCCCTCCCTTCAACCCCTCCAGTACTCCCTATATACAAAGATTTTGTTCCTATTTTTCCATTTCTCATATTAATCCCATTCCCTTCTACCCTTTCCCCTAGCCCTCCCACTTCCTTCCCCTTTGCCCCTTTTCTTCCTATTTCACATGACCTATTATACATTTAGTCCTTATTTACACTTTCAGTTTCTCACACCAGAGAAACTATTCAGTATTTACACATGTGTGTCCTATTTATTTCACTTAAGAGTATGGCCTCAATGTGCATCCACTTAGCTATAAATGTCTCTAATTTCTCATTTTTTATGGCTGAGTACTACTCCATTTTATTAAAAAAAAAAAAACCACATTTTCTTTATCCAGTCTCCAGTTGATGGGCATTTGGGCTGTTTCTAAGTTTTAGCTATCACAAACTGTGCTGCTATGAACATGGGCACACATATATCACTGTGGTATGATTCTTTTAATTCTTTGGGGAAGATCCCCAGCAGTGGAATATCAGGGTCAAATGGGACTTCCAGTCCTAGTTCTTTGAGGTATCTCCATACTGATTTCCACAGTGGTTGCACCAGTCTACACTCCCACCAGCAGTAGAGCAGAGTTCCTCTTTCCCCACAGCCCCGCCAGCATTTGTTATTGGTTGATTTCATGATAGCAGCCATTCTTTCTGGAGTGAAGTGGAATCTCAGCATTGTTTTCATTTGCAACTCTCGAATGACCAGTGATGTTGAACATATTTTCATGTATTTATTTGCTATTTCTACTTCCTTGTCTGAGAAATGTCTGTTCATTTCAGATGCCCATTTTTGGATTGGGTCTTTAAATTTGGGAGGTCTGATCTTCTTAAGTTCTTTATAGATTTGAGATAGTAGACCTTTGTCTGAGGAAGAGCAGGTGAAGAATTTTTCCCACATTGTGGGTTGTCTCTTCACACTGCTGCTGGTTTCTCTTGCTGTGCAGAAGCTTTTTAATAAGAAGAGATCCCACTTGTTGATTGTTTGTGCTAGTTCATGGGCAACTGAGGTTTTGTTCATAAAATCTTTTCCTATATCGATATCTTCAAGGGTTCTACCTTACCTCTGTTCCAACTGGTTCAGAGTTTCCATTTTAATATTCAGATCTTTAATCCATTTTGATTTTAGTTTAGTGCATGGTGAGAGATATAGGTCTAGTTTTAATCTTTGGCAAGTTGAAGCCCAATTTTTCCAGCACCATTTATGAAAGAGGCTATCTTTCCTCCAGTGAGGGTGTTTGGCTCCTTTATCGAAGATGGGATGGCTGAGTGTGTCTGGCATTGTTTCTGCAAAGTTGAATGAAGAAGACCTAAAAATTCTGAACAACCCAATATCAACCAATGAAATTGAAAATGTAATTCAAAACTGATCAACTAAGAAAAGCCCAGGCCCTGATGTCTTCACTGCTGAATTCTACAAGACATTTAGAGAGGAACTGCTGCCACTACTGTTTAAACTCTTCAATGAAATTGAATGGGAAGCAATACTCCTGAAATCATTCCTGGAAGCAAGCATCACCTTGATCCCCAAAGCAGAGAAAGACCCAACCAAAAAGGAGAGCTATAGGCCAATCTCACTAATGAACATAGATGCAAAAATCCTTCATAAGATAATGGCAAATAGAATGCAGAAGATCATCAAGAAGATCATACACCCTGATCAAGTGAGATTCATCCCAGGGATGCAGGGATGGTTCAATATACGAAAATCATTTAATGTAATACACTATATCAATAGAGCCAAGGACAAAAACCATATGATTATCTCCATAGATGCAGAAAAAGCATTTGACAAAATCCAACATGCATTTATGATAAAAACCCTACCAAAAAATGGAATAGATGTTCTCTACCTCAAACTGATAGAAGCCATTTATGAAAAACCAACAGCCAATATCATACTAAATGGTCAAAAACTGAAATCCTTCACACTAAAATCAGGAACAAGACAAGGATGTCCACTAGCACCACTCTTGTTCAATATAGTTCTGGAAACATTAGCCATGGCAATTAGACAAGAGAAAGAAATAAAAGGAATAAAGAAAGGAAATGAAGAAGTCAAATTGTCATTATTTGCAGATGACATGATACTCTATACAGAAGACCCCAAGAACTCCACCAAAAGACTTCTAGACTTATAACCAAATTCAGTCAAGTAGCTGGTTATAAGGTCAACACACAAAAATCAATAACTTTCCTCTACACCAATGACAGACTCACTGAGAGAGAAATAGGGCCAATAATTCCTTTCACAATAGCATCCAAAAAACTGAAATACCTAGGAATCATCCTAACAAAAGAAATCAAAGACCTCTTCTCTGAAAACTATGGCACTCTGAAAAGAGAGATTGAAGATGATATCTGAAAATGGACAGACATCCCCTGCTCCTGGGTAGGAAGGATTAATATAGTGAAAATGGCCATACTTCCAAAACTGCTATGTAGATTCCATGCAATTCCAATTGAGATCCCAGCAGCATACTTCATGGACCTTGAGAAAACAATCCAAAAATTCATTTGGAATAAGAAGAGACCTAGAATAGCAAAAGCAATTCTAGGTAACAGAGACATGGCAGGGGGTATCACAATCCCCAACCTGCAACTCTACTACAAAGCTACTGTGATCAAAACAGCATGGTACTGGCAAAGAAACAGACTTCAGGACCAGTGGAACAGATTAGAAGATGCAGAAACAACGTCAGACACACTCAACCATCCCTTTCTTGACGTTTTCCTGTGTGATTCATTATTTTTTGTACACATATACTTTCATTCCTTCCTCTTTATCTGTTTTGCATGTACAGTGGACCCTCAATTTATGACTGGCCTGATGTATGAATAACTTAGGTTAATTAGGTTAATGGAAGATTAATCTGCCTCTTGTTATCTATCACATATACCCAGGTAAACATCCAGATTTCAGTTGTATTGACTTACAACCAATTTGAGTTACAACCAGTCCTTGGGATCTGATTGAATTGGTAAGTCAAGGGTCCACTATATGGGGTTTGCTTTGTGGTTTTTCAAGAGGCCTATACAAAACATCTTATAGTTATAACAGTCTACACTATTTTAAGCTGATAATAGCTTAGCTTCAATCACTTTATGAAAACCTACACTTTACTCCCCTTCACATTTTACATTTACCCCACCCCATCCCTGTATTGATGATTGAACACAAAGCCTTCATACTGATCTATATCTCCAGCCTTTTTTATTTTATGATTTTGAGACAGGATTTCACTAAGTTGCCCAAGCTGGCCTCAATCTTGTGATCCTTGATAGAGCTCAGACAAGTACATTGCCAGTTTGAATGTGACCACCTGCCAGCTTAGAAAAATGTAGGTTTCATTTTATGTAGGTCACAAGCAGTCCCCAGAGGACGTGTCAGCAGGTCACAGAGGACATATCAGCAAGCCACTAGGCCAACATTTCTCCAACTCACCCCCTCAAAGTCCACCAAAAAGTGCTATTTAAAAAGTCCCTTAGCCTGTAAGAGACACCTCTGTTCTGCTCACACAGAGAGGTCCCTCTCAGAGTTAGCAATAAACCTTCTTGGACTGTTGAATTCATGTTCCTTCTTTCTTGCTCAATCCTCCTGTTTCAGCCTTACAGAACCCTTACTTCTTAGGATTACAGGCTCTTACTATCATGCCTGGCTACATTTGATACAGTATTTTAATGTTAAAATTTTTCATAATATATGTCCTTTGACAAATTATTGTAACTATAATTATTTCTATAGTTTTACATTTTAACCTTTATACTAGAGATGCACAATTTACATATCATGGTTACAGCATTAAAATAATCTAAATTTGACAATATATTTAATTTTACAGTCACACAGAGCTCCAGGATTGACTACATGTTAGGTCATAAAACAAGTATCAACAAAATATAAGAACATTGAAATATTATAAGTACTTTTTTCAATTACAATGGAAAGTAGAAACAAGTAACTTCAGGAAAACTAGAAAATTCACAGAAGAACCTAAACAACATTCTTAAACATTACTGGGTCAAAGATAAAATTTAAAAAGAACATTTTTAGAAGTATCTCAAGATAAACAACACTGGAAACAAAATACATTTCTCTCTTTATTTTTCTTCCCCAAGTTGTTATTTTCTAGTGTCTAGATTCCAAATTTCAGAGTGGCTGAGTTTTGTTGTTCTTATTGGGGTTTTTTTGCTGTTGTTGTTGTTGTTTTGTTGTTGTTGTTTTACTTACCACTCTGCCATTTTCCCAGAAATACATTTGAGATACAGCTAAAGCAATACTAAAAGGGAAGTTTTTACCAATAAGTGCCCATATTACAAAAAGAAGAAAGATCTCAAAAACACAGCTTAACTTTCCATTTCAAGGAATTTCAAAAAGAACAAATAGCCCCACAGTTAGCTAAAGGAAGGAAATAATAAATAACTAATCAAATTGATAATTTTAAAAATAGAAAAACTCAGCAAAATAGAGTTGAGTTTTTGCCAAGATAAAATCAACAAACTCTTAGCTAGTCAGATTAAATCAGGGAAATTAAATTTTTAAAAATTAGAATTATAAAAGGAGACATTCCAACTGCCTCATACTATTGTTTGAATATTTGTATCTCCTGAAAGTTTCAAGTTGAAAACTTAATCTCTAATGCAATAGCCTTAAGGTAAGCCTTTAGGAGATGATTAGTTTGAGGACTTGTCCTTCATCAATGGTATTAAGGCAGTTATAAATTTAATGCAACAATTGGCTCTTTTTGCCCTCTGTCCCTCCTACTATAAGAAGACCACAGCATTCATCTCCTCCAGAACTTACAGCAACAATATTCTATATTGTAAACACAGAGTAGCCTTCACCAGACAGTCAACTTTTCGGTACCTTTTTCTTGAATTCCCAGTCTCTAGAACTGTGAAAAATAAATTTCTATTATTTACAAATTATTCAGTCTCTGGTATTTTGTTATAGCAGCACAAATGTATTATGACACCACTTGAATAAAAAACTATCATAAATAATTATATGACACCAAACTGAATAACATGTATATGAGTTTTGCTCCACCTTAATAAGGAGGAAGCCTACCATTTGCAACAACATGGATGAACTTGGAGGATATTATACTAAGTGAAATGAGCCAGATTCAGAAAGAGAAATATGGCATGAGCTCACTTAAATGTGAAATCTGGAAAAACTTTTGTATTTTCTAGCAGAGACTAGAAGAGTGCTCAGTAGAGGCTATAAAGTAGGAGAAAAGGGGATTGATCCAAGGGTACCAACCTTTGGTTATAAAATGAATAAATATTTGAGACCTAATACACATCATGGTGGCTACAGTTAGTAAAAACACGTTTGGTATGTGCAAAGACAGTAGAACTCAAGTATTCTCACCACAAAAAGATGGTAACTGTGATGTGATAGATATTTTAATTAGCTTGATTACAGTAACCGTTTCATAATGTACACATATGTCAAAACATCATGTGTGCACTCTAAATATATATAATTGTTATTTGTTGATCATACCTCAATAAAGCTGGAGAAAAAGCAAGAGCATTTTTTATGCTTGGCCTAATTCATCTATAATCAGATCAGTTTGTATTCAAGCATTAGTGTTCTAGGCCACTGGGAGTGGAGGAAGTTTTTCTTGTAACAGTTCCCCATTCCAGAGAAGACTCCCTTCTCCCAAGTTCTTTCCTCATTCCTCCCTCGGAGGAGAGAATGATGTGATGAGTCACAATCAAGAGTACTATGAGCAGTACTACCTTATGTTGTTATGTGACACTCACACATGTAGGACATGCCCATGCTCTTTTCTCATTTACAATACTTTTATGGTTTAAATATGAAGCTTTCCCCAAGGACTCATGTATTGAAGGCTTGTTCTCCAAAGCACTAATGTTCAGAGATGGGACTTAGAGAAGTGATTGGATCACTGATGAGAACATGGTATTGGGAGGGAAGAAAATAGGAGATGGGGCCTAGTTGAAGAAAGTGAAACATAGGGGCATGAGCTTGGGGGCTATATCTGGTACCACAGCCCTTTCCTCTCTGACTCTTTTCCGTTCTGCCTCCTGGCTGCCATGAGGAGAGAAGCTTTCCTCCACCATGCCTTTATTCCTTAGTGTTTCTGCCTTAGAACCTCTGAAACTAGAAGCCAAAATAAACCTCTTTTTGATTAAGTTGCTTTCCCTCACGTACTTTGTCACAGTGATGAAAAGCTGACTAACAAAAATACCAAAGCAGTAACCAGTGCCTATCTATGAAGACTGAGCTCTAGCACATTTCTCCCTATATCTTTCTTCCACTCTTTCTTCTAATTGGAGATTTTTGGGTTCCATATCATCTTTTCACACTATAGATAAGCTAGTAGTAAGGTGTAGACTTAGAGAGTGGAAGAGATCCCAAGCTTAGACGCGTTTTAATTCAGTTTTACCAGAAGGGTCCATGTTGAGGGGTAATGTAAATTGGTTCCATGAGTGATATTGTGGATTACTGTGTGGATTCTCCTTTAGGAAAAACACTGATAAGACAGAGCAGTATTGTAAGGGCATAATGCATTCTTGTTTTCTCTAATACTACTCCACACTGTCAGATTCTCAACAGTGACCTCACATATTTAGAAGTCTGTCAGACACTCTGAAATATCACACATATCCATTAAGATAGACATGTTCTCATGCATTGCCATACCCTTATTTAGAGGTCAGCATTTGGTGTTTTCAGGCATGGTGGTGAGTTTCATGCATGAAAAGATAAGTTATATTAACAGTAGAATCTATCTTATCTTTTCATGCATGAAATCTGCCAACAATGATTGCAAACTCCAAGTGTTGATCTCTGAATGAAGACAATTATTAGATGAATGGATAAAGAAAAAGTGGTATATGTACACAATGGAATGCTATTCAGCAACCAGGAAGAAAGAAATTCTGCCATTTCTGACAATATTGATGACTTTGGAGAATGTTTTGTTAAATGAAATAAACCAGGCAAAGAAAGACAAATATATGTATTCATGACTTTCCTTTTCACTGAGATACAATACCCAACACACACAACTTAAAGGATGAGAGGTTTATTTTGGCTCAGCTTCAGAAGTTTCAGTCCATTGTTGAAAGACTTAAACACAAAAACAGCATGGGGAAAGGGTCTGCTGCAGAGGAAAGCTGTTCATGTCATGGTTCCCAGGAAGCAAAGAGAGAGAAGGTAGGTGATAGGGAAGGAGATATATGCTTCCAGGTCACACCCCTAGTGACTTGCCTCTAACAGGGCCCTACCTCCTAAAAGCAAGTCAGCTGTAGTGCCCATAACTCAGTCGCCTTCCAAAAGCCCTGACTATAAGCAAATGAGACATTTAGGGGGACATTTTTGTTATAAAGCATAACACCATATAATCACACTCATATGTGGGGTATAAAAAAGTTTATCTCATAGAAGAAAAGAATATAATGGTGGTTACTAGTGGCTTAGGTAGTTGGGAAAAGGAAATTTGGAGATGTTGGTCAAAGGATGTATAATTACAGTCAGATAGGAGGTGTCACGGCTTGTATCTGGATGTTCCCCCAAAGCCTCATGTGGTCATAGGTGGGGTTTTTTGGAGGTGGCTGGATCTAGGGTGTGTGATACTGAGATTAAGGGTGTGTGATAACTAAATTGGTTTGGCATAGTTCTGGGTGTGGATAATGGAAGGCCTGCCCTGACTGTGGGTGGCACCTCTCAAAAGGCTTGTAGCCTGTATGGGATAAAAGAGAAAGAGAGGCTTGCTTCACTGCTTGCTGCCTCCTGCCTACTCTATCATGGACTGTTTCTCCTCTGCGATGCCCCTCTGCCATGCCACCCTGCCTTGGGGCCAGCCAACTATGGAATGAAGCCTCTACAAACTGTGAGCCAAAATAAACCTTTCCTGCTTTAACTTGTGGGTATTGGGTATTTTGTCCCAGTAATGAGAAAGTAACTAAGACAGTAGGGGAGATGTCCAAAAAAAAAAAAAAAAGAGGGCAAATATATAAAGACAAAATGTACATAAGTGATTGCCTGGAGCAGGGAGGCAGAGGAGAAGGTAGGTAAAGGGGGACAAAAAATTGGGAATGACTACTCATAGTTATGGTGTTTCTTTCTTGAGTGAAGAATGTGCTAAAATTATTTTGGTAATGGTTGCATAACTCTGTGAACACACTAAAAATCATTGGATTCTAAACTTTAAGTGGGTTAATTGCATGATATGTGAATTATACCTCAATAAAGGTGTTATTTGTAAAATGATAAGATAAATTTTATTAATGGGAATATGGTCAAGGCCTCCTGAATCCCAGGGGTTCTTCCACACCTGACTTTTTCCTCAGGGGCTCATGCACAAACTTCAGGTATCATGAAGCATGTTCTGGTTCTTAAACTGGTCTTGCAGAAAACAGGTTGGTCTGGGAAGATGGCAGAGTGTTAAGCAGCAACAAATCAGCCTCTCCAGGACTCAGAATTAAACACTGGAAAATAATAAACTGAAGAAGAAAAGGAGGACGGAGGTGGAGTCCTGGGACTCAGCAAGGATCTGATGGGAAAGTTGCACCCTGAAGAAAAATTGAAGAGAAAGAATATAAAGCAGAAAAAGGAAGGGGCAATCTGCACTTTCTCCCTGAAATCCTGGGTTGCAGCTTATGAGAAAAGAGGGCTGAATTCACAAGAGACACAGTAAAAGAAGGGATTTCTAAAAGCCCTCATGCAGAAATGCAACAGGCCAGCAGATGCTGGGAGCTGCAGCAGTTTCTGAGTGACTGCCGCCCAAGCACTTGCCATATCTCCTTGAAGGGAGTGCTTGGATTCCATACCAGAGAGGGGGCTGACTGAGCCTGGGATTCAGAGCAGCCACAAGTTGGCCTTATTTCAGGACTCCCAGCTTTATACTCCCACAGTGATGGGGTGAGGGTCAGCCACGGGAGACATCCGTGGTTAGAGAGCCATGGTCACGCAGGCAAAAGACACTCATGGTGTTTTAAGCTAAGTGACACAGACCCCACCTGCACAGTCAGAGGCCAGGTTTGGCTTGAATCTCCATGATTTCCAAAGCCCCAGGGTTGTCACTTCCACACTGCCTGCTTGCTGGTGATTGTGTCCAGTGTGGACCTGGGCTTTGACTGCCTTCTTTGCCTGCCAGTGAGAGCAGGGGCACATCTTGAGTTGGACACTGCCACACTGCCCTGATACTGTGCCCCAGAAGATAACCACATGTTTGAAACCATAGAGCAATTTTTTTGTTCATTTAGTTGTATTCTTTCTCCCTTTCAAATTCATTTATGTTCTTATAAGTGTGAACATTGTTTTTGTTTGTTTGTTTGATTGATTTTGTTCTTTATTTTTTTCTCCTGTTCTTTCTTCCCTTCTTCATCACCAGTTTCTTGGGGCTTGGATAACCTTTTGTCCCCCGCCATGCTTCTAATCTCTTTTTCTGCTTCTCTAGTTTTTCATCTTCTTCCAATTTCTCCCCTCTTAACTATTTCTCTCTTATTTTCATTCACCTTTTTCATGTTTGTCATTTTTCTTTTATCTTCTTTTTCTTGCCATTTTTGTTTTACCTTTATCTAGCTCTATGGATATCCTTATACTCCCCAATAAGATTCCTTGAACTACCTTTCCTTCTTATATTATAGGGTTTAAGGTTTAAAAGTTTCTCTCTTGCACTCCCCCAATCCCAAACCCTATATATTTTTAAAACTATAACTATAAAGTTTTGTTATTATTTAGAAACTTAACTTCGTAAAATTATGGTTGAACTGTTTTTTATCATTAGTGAAGCTGTAGTTGTTGCATTTAGTACTGTTGTAGTCAGCATGTGCAAGAGAAACAGATTTAATGCGGGACACAGAAATTTACAAGATTACCTGACAATATCTGCCCACAAAGTCAAATGTAGGAAAGTACAAAACATCTGTCTGTGCACTGGAGACCTGAAGGATCCACTCAAGGGCCTGGAGCCCACAGCAATGTCCCATGCAAGTCTGTATCAGGAGGCTGAAAGATCCATGATGGGAGGCTGAAGGATCTGTGCCAGAAAGGCCAAGGGCCAGTGCTGGAGGCTGAAGTGTCTATGCCAAAAGGCTGAAGGATGTGAGCCAGAAGGCTGAGGGATCTACACTGGAAGCCAGGAAACGACATCCAAGATGAAGAGGAGGATTGAAACTCCCCCAAAGAAAGAAAACAGCCAAAGCTCTTTTAAAGAAAAACTGCCAAAACTCCAAAGAAATGAAGTCACAACGAAGCTCCTCCAAGGAAGATCAGATGAAATCCTTCCCTCCTGTTCTCCTTTTATACTGTTTCAACAACAAGCCTCCTTAAGTGAGTCTTTCAGGCCCAGAACCATGCTGATTCAATTCAGCTGCACATTCCTCACTCAAGTTGACAATTAGTCTATTAAGCATCACAAGTACATATTAGCTATATGTCAATACCTGGGTTGCTGTAATGTTTATATCATAATTGCTGACTTTTTCTGCTAGGGTTAAAAGTGGTGCATAATAGGTTCAGTTGCTATTCCTCTGTAATTCAATACTCAGATTTCCTTCATGACATTAACAACACCAGAGTACATTCCCAGAGACATTGGATGCTGGACTAACTATGCTGAATCCTCACCTCTCAAATTGACCACAGTGGTCAAATCCTGGGGCTCTGGGTAAGGACTGTAGTTAACCACACCCACAGTACATTACTAAAAAGCAACTAAAGAGATCTCAATACTGATAACAAAATCTTTAGTCTACAAGCACCCACAAACCACAGCACAAGGCAAAACAAGCACAAACAAAAACAATAGAAATATGAGAATAAAAAATATAAAAAACTGTCTCCCCAAACTCCCAACTCCCCCAAAGTCATTCCAGGGGCACCAAAGGGGAGAATACCACAAAATATGCACCTGAATTAATTAAAAGGATAGCAGAGGAGGTTAGAAAGCATCTCAAGGAAGTACTTGGCAGGATTAGTAAAGCTATAACTAAATAGATAACAGGCCAGGCATGATGGTGCATGCCTATAATCCCAGCACTTGGGAGGCTGTGAGTTCCAGGCCAGCCTGGGCTACATAGTGAGTTCAAGATCAGCCTGAACTACACAGTGAGACCCTGTCTCAACCCCCCCCCCCCAGATAATGGAAATAATAACCAAAAAAGATGCAGGAGCATTCAGAAGACACTAATATGAAACCCTGAGCACATTTCTAGTGTCCACCTGACTAGACCACCTTGCTCTGTGACTTTTGCAAGCATGAGCTGTGTGGGAGACCCTGAAGCCACATAATGACTTCTGGAGAGTTCCAAAATGGTGGAGCAGCAAAGGCCAGCATCTCAGCTTCTCTAGGACAAATTGTTTAGAGTCTAGAAAACAGTAGCTTGGAGAGGAATCAAAGTGAGTAGAGCTTACTTGGGAACCAGGAGGGAACTGAGAGAAGAAGATAGGATTAAGTGATATAGGAGAAATAGATCACACCTCAGAGGAGAGACCATCCAGCACTGTAGACAGTGGATGACTAACCACCAACTGGGAGGCAAAGTGAAACTAACAGCTTTTTTGCTCATGGGGAACTGGAGAATTGCATTGAGACTGAAAGAATCATCTGCGGTGGAAACCAGCAAGGAAAATGCAGGACACTGCTTCCAGAGTGGCCTTCCACAGTCAAGAGTTGGTAGGTGACCTCCATACAAGTGCCCACAGCTAGAATTGCAGAGCAAGAGCTGGTGGGGATACTACTGTAAGGAAGGGCTGATTGTGAGCCTGGGGCCCAGAGCAGCTCTTGGCTCCTTCACACTGCCAAGTTCCCAGAGTGGATGAGGGAAAGACAGTCACAAGAGACTGCTGGCAGTCGGAAAGCAGACTGGGGGAGTCCCACTGAGAGGCAGGGGCTGGTGAGCACAGACCTGGCTCTTGTAGTCAGAGATTAGGTTCAGCCTGAGTTACACAGGATTTGAAGCTTACATTGGTGCCGTGTTCTCACAGCATATCTCAACACTCATCACCATTTTGGGGGCAGATTGCTACCTTAGACTTCCAGCATGAACAGAGACATGTCATGGATTGAGCTCTGCTCCTTAACCCTAGGCTGAGGAAAAGAGCCATGTGGTTACACCAGTCTAAACTCCCACCAACAGTGGAGAAAGGTTTCTATTTCCCCACAGCTCTGCCAGCATTTATTTTTGGTTGATTTCCTGATAACAGCCATTTTTTCTAGAATGAGGTAGAATCTCAGTGTTGTTTTAATTTGAATCTCTCAAATGACCAGTAATATTGAAAATTTTTCATATGTTTATTTGCCATTTCTACTTCTTCACCTGAGAAGTGTTTATTCATGTTAGAATAACATGAATTTTTGGATTAGGTCTTTAAATTTGAGAGGTTTGATTTTTTTTGAGTTCTTAACCCAGCTATTCCCATTTGAGATATCTTCCCAAAAGAATTAAAAATATTATACCACAGCAATATGTGCCCACCCATGCTTATAGCAGCACAGTTTGTAATAGCTAAATCTTGGAAATGGCCAAAAAGCCCATTGACCAAAGAAAGGATAAAGAAGATTTTTTTTAATACAGTGGAATACTACTCAGCCATAAAGAAGGATAAACTTGAGACATTTCCAATTAAACAGATGCACTTTGAGATCATACTCTTAAATGAAATAAATTGAACACACATATGTAAATATCACATTATTTCTCTGGTGTGAGAAACCAAAAGTGTACATGAAGACCAAAATGTATAATAGATATTGTGAAATAGGAAGAAAATGTTTAAATGGGAAGAGGGAGGAGGAGGGGGGAAAGAAAGAAAAAATGTAAATAAGGAAGGGAAGAGGGGTTGAAGAGAGAGGATGGGAATGAGAGAAAAAGAAGAATCAAGATATATCATGTACATGTGCAAATTCCCTATGATAAATGTGATTATTAACAATAAATACAAAATCAACCAGCCGAATCACCCCGCTGCAGACAGGCAGGTCTGCCCACACCTCACTGAGGTACCCAGTCACACAGAACACAGGCCGAATCAGCCCACTGCAGACAGGCAGGTCTGTGCACGCCCTACCGAGGTCCTGAGTCACACAGAAGACACTGAATCACCCCGCTGCAGACAGGCAGCCACCTGATTCCACAATACAAAGACGCACAGGACACCAGACCACCAAACCAAGGTACTGAGTCCCACTGTTCCCGGCCCAGAGGTAGGGGCTTCTGAGCCACTATCCCACTGCTCCTGGTCCAGAGGAAGGGATTTCCTGGCCACTATCCCTCCAGCTGCTCCCAGCCCACAGGAAAGGGCTTTTGGGTCACCATCCCTACTGCTGCTCCCGGCCCCTGTCCCACCTCACCCAGCTCAGAGGAGGTAATCCCTGCAGGGGCTAACAGCCCCCCGCCCCAGTCTAAATGAGAAAACATGTAAATAAGTCTCAAAACCAGACTTTCAGATCACCTACAGCAACCCCAAAGGGAAATGAGATGGAACACTCTGATACTCAACCACCTGGACCCACTGAACTGGCAACAAAAGGGGATCTGGAAAAAATGAAATCAGAAATAATTTCTCAGATAACAGGAGAAATTGTGCCCCTAGTGCAAGACATGATTAATAAATCTAGAGAGGAGCTCAGGAACATGATGGAGTCCCAACATAAGAAACAAATGGAATCCATAAAACAGATGCAAATAGATTTCCAGGACATGAAAAACTCCATTGAAAGTCTATACAGCAGAATGAGCCAATGTGAGGACAGAATTTCAGATATAGAAGATAAGACTGCAATTAGTGACCAGGAAAAGAAAAATTGCTTCAAAATTACAAGGGAACATGAGAAATCAATCCAGCAGCTGCTAGATGATGCAAAAAAGAATAACATAAGACTGATTGGGCTCAATGAAGAAACAGGAGAGAGTGCAGATGACATAAAAAATCTCTTCACAGAAATAATGGCAGAAAACTTCCCAAGCAGGGGAAAAGAGCTTGACATACAGAAAAATGAGGCATATAGGACTCCAAATAGCCTTGATCCAAAAAAATCTACACATAGGCATATAATTGTTAAGATTCCAGAAACACAACAGAAGAACAAAGTTCTCCAAGCAGTCAGAGAAAAGAAACAAATCACATACAAAGGAAAGTCCATCAGAATCACAGCAGACTTCTCAACACAAACCATCAAGGCAAGAAGAACTTGGAGTGACATATTCCAAGACCTAAAAGAAAACAGCCTCCAACCCAGATTGATGTACCCTGCAAAACTATCTTTCAAAATGGATGGAGAAATAAGATACTTTCATGACAAAGAGCACCTTAGGAACTTCCTGAATACCAAACCAGCACTCCAAAGAATTTGACACAATATCCTAGGAACAGACATGGAGGATCACAACCCCAGGAAGCAAAGCAGAATGAACCCATCTGGCATGACAAGACATTCAACGTAAAGGGGGAGAACCCAACAAAAAGAAAAAGTCATGGCAATGACAAGTCAATATGTTTCAGTTATAACCATCAATGTTAATGGTCTCAATTCACCAATCAAAAGAAATAGACTGGCAGAATGGGTCAAGAAGCAAAATCCAACAATATGCTGCATACAAGAAACACACTTGATTCAAAAGGAAACTCATAGACTGAAAGTTAAAGGGTGGAAAACAATACTCCATGTGACAGGAACCCGAAAAAAAGCAGGAGTAGCTATCCTCTTGGCAGATCAAGTAGATTTCAAACCAACAGTAATTAAGAGAGATGAAGAAGGACATTACATCCTTGTAAAGGGAAGAATCCAAGAGGAAGAGATGACAATCATAAATATCTATGCACCAAACACTAGTGCACCCAACTATATAAAACAAATACTAACGGACATGAAAAGTCATATATGCACTAATACAATTGTAGTGGGGGACCTCAACACCCCACTGTCACAAATAGATAGATCAACTAGACTAAAAATAAGTAATGAAATACTAGACCTCAATCAAACTCTTGAACAAATGAACTTAACAGACGTTTACAGAGTCTTCCACCCCACAAAATCAGAATACACATTCTTCTCAGCTGCACATGGGTCATTCTCCAAAATAGACCACATACTCACACACAGAACATGTTTAAGTAAGTGCAAAGGAACTGAAGTTATCTCCTGTACATTATCAGACAATAGTGCAATGAAATTGGAGATCCATAGCAAAAGAAACAAAAAATTTCATAAGCACTTTGAAATTGAACAACACACTTCTAAATAACCAATGGGTCACAGAGGAATTTAAAGAAGAAATCAGACAGTTCCTTCAATTAAATGACAATGACAATACAACATACCGGAATCTATGGGACACAATGAAAGCAGTCTTACAAGGGAAATTCATAGCAGTGAATATGCATATTAGGAAAACAGAATGAGTCCAATTAAACAACCTGATGCTGAACCTCAAGTTACTAGAAAAAGAAGAGCAGGACAACCCCAAAGCTCATACAAGGGAGGAAATTATAAAGATCAGAGGAGAAATCAATGCAATGGAGACTAAGAGAATGATACAAAAAATCAATGAAGCCAAGAGTTGGCTCTTCAAAAGAATCAACAAAATTGACAAATCCTTAGCCAACCTTGTCAGAAAAAGGAAGGAAAAGGCCCAAATCCATGCAATTAGGAATGAAAAGGGTGAAACTACAACAGACCCAGCAGAAATCCAGAGGATCATCAATACCTACTTCCAGAACCTCTAGGCCAATAAGATGGACAACACAGAAGAAATGGACAGATTCCTAGATACATATGAATTAGCAAAGTTGAACGAAGAAGACCTAAAAATTCTGAACAACCCAATATCAACCAATGAAATTGAAAATGTAATTAAAAACTGATCAACTAAGAAAAGCCCAGGCCCTGATGGCTTCACTGCTGAATTCTACAAGACATTTAGAGCGGAACTGCTGCCACTACTGTTGAAACTCTTCAATGAAAGTGAAAGGGAAGCAATACTCCCAAATTCATTCCTGGAAGCAAGCATCACCTTAATCCCCAAAGCAGAGAAAGACCCAACTGAAAAGGAGAGCTATAGGCCAATCTCACCAATAAACATAGATGCAAAAATCCTTAATAAGATACTGGCAAACAGAATGCAGAAGATCATCAAGAAGATCACACACCCTGATCAAGTGGGATTCATCCCAGGGATGCAGGGATGGTTCAATGTATGAAAATCAACTAATGTAGTACACTATATCAATAGAGCCAAGGACAAAAACCATATGATTATCTCCATAGATGCAGAAAAAGCATTTAACAAAATCCAACATGCATTTATGATAAAAACCCTACAAAAAATTGGAATAGATGGTCTCTACCTCAAACTGATAGTAGCCATCTATGAAAAACCAACAGCCAATATCATACTAAATGGTCAAAAACTGAAATCCTTCACACTAAAATCAGGAACAAGACAAGGATGTCCACTATCACCATTCTTGTTCAATATAGTTCTGGAAACATTAGCCATAGCAATTAGACAAGAGAAAGAAATAAAAGGAATAAAGATAGGCAATGAAGAAGTCAAATTGTCATTATTTGCAGATGACATGATACTCTATATAGAAGACCCCAAGAACTCCACCAAAAGACTTCTAGACTTAATAACCAAATTCAGCTGGTTACAAGGTCAACACACAAACATCAATAGCATTCCTCTACACCAATGACAGACTCACTGAGAGAGAAATAGGGCCAATAATTCCTTTCACAATAGCATCCAAAAAACTGAAATACCTAGGAATCATCCTAACAAAAGAAATCAAAGACCTCTTCTCTGAAAACTATGGCACTCTGAAAAGAGAGATTGAAGATGATATCAGAAAATGGACAGACATCCCCTGCTCCTGGGTAGGAAAGATTAATATAGTGAAAATGGCCATACTTCCAAAACTGCTATATAGATTTAATGCAATTCCAATTGGGATCCCACCAGCATACTTCATAGACCTCGATCAAGCAATCCAAAAATTCATTTGGAGCAAGAAGAGACACAGAATAGCAAAAGCAATTCTAGGTAACAGAGACTTGGCAGGGGGTATCACAATCCCCAACCTACAACTCTACTACAAAGCTACTGTGATCAAAACATCATGGTACTGGCAAAGAAACAGACTTCAGGACCAGTGGAACAGATTAGAAGATGCAGAAGCAACGCCAGACACACTCAGTCATCTCATCTTTGACAAAGGATCCAAACACCCTCACTGGAGGAAAGATAGCCTCTTCAACAAATGGTGCTGGAAAAATTGGGCTTCAACTTGCCAAAGATTAAAACTAGACCTGTATCTCTCACCATGCACTAAACTAAAATCAAAATGGATGAAAGATCTAAATATTAAAATAGAACCTCTGAACCAGTTGGAACAGAGGGTTAGGTAAAACCCTTGAAGACATCGGTGTAGGAAAAGATTTTATGAACATAACCTCAGTTGCCCATGAACTAGCACAAACAATCAACAGATGGGATCTGTTCTTATTAAAAAGCTTCTGCACAGCAAGAAAAACCACCAGCAGTGTGAAGAGACAACCCACAATGTGGGAAAAAATCTTCACCTGCTCTTCCTCAGACAAAGGTCTACTATCTCGAATCTATAAAGAACTTAAAAAGATCAGACCTCCCAAATTTAAAGGCCCAATCCAAAAATGGGCATCTGAAATGAACAGACATTTCTCACACAAAGAAGTAGAAATAGCCAATAAATACATGAAAAAATGTTCAACATCACTGGTCATTGGAGAGATGCAAATGAAAACAATGCTGAGATTCCACTTCACTCCAGAAAGAAAGGCTGCTATCATGAAATCAACCAATAACAAAGGCTTGTGGGGCTGTGGGGAAAGAGGAACTCTGCTCCACTGCTGGTGGGAGTGTAGACTGGTGCAACCACTGTGGAAATCAGTATGGAGATACCTCAAAGAACTAGGACTGGAAGTCCCATTTGACCCTGATATTCCACTGCTGGGGATCTTCCCCAAAGAATTAAAAGAATCATACCACAGTGATGTATGTGCACCATGTTCATAGCAGCACAGTTTGTAATAGCTAAAACTTGGAAACAGCCCAAATGCCCATCAACTGGAGACTGCATAAAGAAAATGTGGTTTTTTTATAAAATGGAGTACTACTCAGCCATCAAAAATGAGAATTAGAGACATTTATAGCTAAGTGGATGCACATTGAGGTGATACTCTTAAGTGAAATAAATAGGGCACACATGTGTAAATACTGAATAGTTCCTCTGGTGTGAGAAACTGAAAGTGTAAATAAGGACTAAATGTATAATAGGTCATGTGAAATAGGAAGAAAAGGGGCAAAGGGGAAGGAAGTGGGAGGGCTAGGGGAAAGGATAGAAGGGAATGAGATTAATATGAGAAATGGAAAAATAGGAACAAAATCTTTGTATATAGGGAGGACTGGAGGGGTGGAAGGGAGGCCTGGGCAAGTGTGAAAAATAAGAACCAAGAGAGACTATGTAAAGGTCCAAATTTCCAATGATGAATATCATTATATTGTATACCTAAAATGTACCAATGATTAGAATGAATAATTGATAATGTAAAATAGGAAGAAAAGGTCCAAAGGGGTAGGGGTAGTGGGAGGGGCAGGGGAAAGGAAAGAAGGGAAAGGAAAAATGCTGAGAAATGGAAAAAATGGAAATAAAGTCTTTGTAAATAGGGAAGGGTGGAGGGCGTGAAGGGAGGGCTAGGAATGGGGAAAAAATAAGAACCAAGATGCATTATGTAAAGGTACAATTCCTAATGAGAAATGTAATTGTGTTGTATACCTACAATGTACCAATAAAAGAATTTAATAAAAAAAAAAAAAGAAGAAGATCATACACCCTGACCAAGTCGGATTTATCCCAGGGATGCAAGGATGGTTCAACATCCATTAATCAATAAATGTAATACACTATATTAAGAGAGTCAAGAACAAAAACCACATGATCATCTCAATAGATGCAGAAAAAGCATTTGACAAAATCCAACACCCATTCATGATAAAAACGCTACAGAAAATTGGAATAGAAGGTCTTTATCTCAACCTGATTAAGGCCATCTATGAAAAACCAACAGCCAACATCATGCTAAATGGTCAGAAACTGAAAACCTTCATGCTAAAATCAGGAACAAGAAAAGGATGCCCACTATCACCACTCTTGTTCAATATTGTTTTGGAAACATTAGCCATAGGAATTAGAAAAGGGAAAGGAATAAAAGGAATAAAGATAGGAAAGGAAGAAGTGAAACTGTCATTATTTGGTGATGATATGATACTTTACATAGAAAATCCAAAAAACTCAGTCAAAAGTCTTCTAGACCTAATTGACAGATTCAGCATAGTAGCTGGATACAAGAGCAACACTCAAAAAACAATAGCCTTCTTATACGCAAATTGCAGACCCATTGAGAGAGAAATCAGGGAAATAATTCCTTTTACAGTAGCATCAAAAAAAATGAAATGTCTAGGAATCAACCTAACAAAGGAAGCAAAAGACCTCTACACTGAAAACTATAGCACTCTGAAGAAGGAGATCGAAGAGGATATAAGAAAATGGAAAGATATCCCTTGTTCCTGGGTAGGAAGAATCAATATAGTGAAAAAGGCCGTCCTGCCAAAACTATTGTATAGATTTAATGTGATACCAATTGAAATTCCAACAATATACTTCACAGAACTAGAGAAAACAATCCAAAAATTCAGTTGGAATCAGAAGAAACCTAGAGTAGCAAAAGCAATTCTGGGCAACAGAGACATGGCTGGGGGTATCACAATCCCCAACTTGAAACTATACTACAAAGCTACTGTGATCAAAACAGCATGGTACTGGCAAAGAAACAGACCTGAGGATCAGTGGAATAGATTAGAAGATGCAGAAACAACTCCAGACATGCTCAGCCACCTCATCTTTGACAAAGGAGCCAATCGCCCTCATTGTAGAAAAGATGGCCTGTTCAATATATGGTGTTGGAAAAACTGGATTTCAACCTGCCAAAGATTAAAACTAGACCCATACCTATCACCATGCACTAAACTAAGATCGAAGTGGATTAAAGAGCTAAATATCAAGACAGAAACAGTAAACTTGCTGGAAGATAAGTTAGGTAGAACTTTCAATCACATTGGCATAGGAAAAGACTTTATGAACAAAACTTCAGTAGTACGGGAACTAACACAAAGAATTAACAACTGGGATCTCGTCTCATTGAAAAGCTTCTGCACTGCAAGAGAAACTACCGACAGAGCTAAGAGACAACGCAGAATATGGGAAGAAATTTTTAGCAGCTGTACCTCAGACAAAGGTCTACTATCTAGAATATATAAAGAATTGAAAAAAATCAGACCACCCAAATTCAAAGACCCAATTCAAAAACAGGCATCCGAAATGAACAGACATTTCTCAGACAAAGAAGTAAAAACAGCAAATAAATATATGAAAAAATGTTCAACATCACCGGTCATTCGAGAGATGCAGATGAAAACAACACTGAGATTCCACCTCACCCCAGAAAGAATGGCTGCTATCAAGAAATTAACCAATAATAAATGCTCTCGGGAGTGTGGAGAGAAAGGAACCCTTCTCCATTGTTGGTGGGAGTGCAGACTGGTGCAACCACTGTGGAAATCTGTATGGAGATACCTCAAAGAACTAGGACTACAGGTCCCATTTGACCCAGCTTTTCCCCTACTGGGAATCTTCCCCAAAGAATTAAAAGAATCATACCACAGCGATATATGTGCCCCTATGTTTATAGCGGTACAGTTTGTAATAGTTAAGGTTTGGAAACAGCCCAAGTGCCCATCAACTGGAAACTGGATAAAGAAGATGTGGTTTTTTTA